>NC_084572.2:24206802-24424302 GCF_033978685.3 Nerophis lumbriciformis | reverse complement strand
GGATGTGAGTGTGAATGTTGTCTGTCTATCTGTGTTGGCCCCTGCGATGAGGTGGCGACTTGTCCAGGGTGTACCCCGCCTTCTGCCCGATTGTAGCTGAGATAGGCTCCAGCGCCCCCCGCGACCCCAAAGGGAATAAGTGGTAGAAAATGGATGGATGGATGGAAGACTGATTTAATTATTTCATGATTTAATGATTTATCTTATTATGTCAGGATTTTATTCATATTATGCTGTAATTATGTATTCAATTATATCATGATATATTTAATTACGTAATTATTTATTTAATCATTCCACAATTTATTTGATTATTTTAATGATTTAATGACTGATTTATTTAAAGATGTATTCATTTGACCCTTCATACACACGACCTGAAAAGTATGCAAACACAACGTTTCCCGTCACCAGTAAGGGTGCAAAAAATCTATTTTTATTATATACATATATGTAATGTACTATACAGAAGCAAGTCAACAGGTTTTTTTATGTAACAATTTGTAATGTGTAATGTAATTTCAGGATTTAATTAATTATTTCATGATTTAATTACTTATTTGATTATTTTAATGATTTATGCAATGGTTTAATTATTTAATGATTAAATGAAATGTTTCATTAGTTGACGATGTATTTAATTATTTCACGTTTTAAAATAATTTCATGACTGAATGATTTATTCAGTTGTTTCATTATTTAATTCATTATTTAATTCATAACTCTAAAATTTCATGATTTAATGAGTCATTGTATGATTTTACTATTTATTAGATTATTTCATGATTTATTGAATTATTTCATAATTTGTTCAATTATTTCATGATTTAAAGACTGATTCAATTATTTCATGATTTATGTAATTATGTCATGATTTGATTAATATGCCATAATGATGTATTTAACTATTTCATGATTTAACTCTTTAATTATTTCATAACTCTAATAATTCATAATTTAATGAATTATTGTATTATTTCAATATCTATTAAATTATTTCATAATTTATTCAATTATTTCATGATCTAGAGACTGGGGATAGGTTGATTGACAACACTAAATTGGCCCTAGTGTGTGGATGTGAGTGTGAATGTTGTCTGTCTATCTGTGTTGGCCCCTGCGATGAGGTGGCGACTTGTCCAGGGTGTACCCCGCCTTCTGCCCGATTGTAGCTGAGATAGGCTCCAGCGCCCCCCGCGTCCCCAAAGGGAATAAGTGGTAGAAAATGGATGGATGGATGGAAGACTGATTTAATTATTTCATGATTTAATGATTTATCTTATTATGTCAGGATTTTATTCATATTATGCTGTAATTATTTATTCAATTATATCATGATATATTTAATTACCTAATTATTTATTTAATCATTCCACTATTTATTTGATTATTTTCATGATTTAATGAGTGGTTTATTTAAAGATGTATTCATTTGACCCTTCATACACATGACCTGAAAAGTATGCAAACACAACGTTCCCCGTCACCAGTAAGGGTCCTAAAAATCTATTTTTATTATATACATATATGTAATGTACTATTCAGAAGAAAGTAAACACGTTTTTTTTTATGTAACAATTTGTAATGTGTAATGTTATTATTAGTCAATGAGGGATTACTGTAATATAAATATATTGATATTATGTAACAATATTATTTGTATGATACTGGTGATAAAAATTCCTGCCCTTGGACAAATAATTTAGGATCCCTTCTTAAACCCTAACATACTGTCACAGTTCAATTAAAAGTAGAACAGAGGAACCCAAGGATGCAGATGGAATGTGAGTAAATAGTTCTTTACTAAACCAAAAAGCACTCACAACAATAATCCAAAAATAGAATGTAACAAAAAGCGACGGTGCGAAAAAGAGCACCGTGACAAAAAGAACAAAAGCTAATATACAAAGCTAACTAAACTTGGGTCGGAGTTGCAAGACTTGCAAACTAACATAGTACATACCAAGCTGGATGGCACTGGAAATAGCCAAGAAGGTAAGAAGCATAAATACAAGGAGCATAGGAATCTTCATACAACAGGAGTCGAGGAGTGGAATTGCCGAGTGGCATCCAGCTGAAGAGGTGCTGCTTAAATAGTGTGAGGCTGATTAAACACAGCTGTGCACGTCTCACAACTCCGCCCACAGGAAAACACAGGAACTCTGGGAAGAAGACAAACAATAAGAACCAGGCCTGCTGCACCAACAAAGGCAAACTGAAAACAAACCACAAGATGGCAGCAGGCGGTGACAGTATTCCCCCCCTAATCAACGGACGCCACCTGGCGGACCTCCTGGCTTACCGGGAAATCTATGATAGAAATCAGAAATTAGTGATTTATCAATAATAAGGGAACGTGAAATCCAAGAACGATCCTCTGGCGGGAAACCCTTCCAGTCGATCAGAAATTGCACCCCCCTGCCCCGCTTCCTGGCGTCCAAAATGGTGTTGACAGTATAGGCTGGATGACCCTCCACCTGCTGAGGAGCTGGGGGAGACACTGGTGGAGGGCTGAGGTCGCTCGACTCAACGGGCTTTAGGCGGGAGACATGGTAGACCGGATACGACTTAAAAGACTTGGGTACCTTGAGTCGAGCTGTGACGGGAGTGATCATCTGCTTCACCTCGTATGGTCCGATGAACCTAGGTGCCAGTTTCTTAGACTCTCCTGGCAGTGTAATGTCTTTAGATGATAACCAAACCTTCTGGCCGGGTTTGTAGTCGGGAGCTGGTCTGCGATGGCGATTTGCCATGATCTGGTTCCGACTGGCCGTGCGAGACAAGGCGGCACGGGTATCACGCCATATATGGTGCACACGGCGCAGGAAGGTAGTCACGGAGGGAACTGTGGACTCGACCTCTTGAGAGGAGAAGATGGGAGGTTGGAAACCATGCACCACATGAAAAGGAGACAGGCCAGTAGATGAACAGATGAGGGTGTTACGGGCATACTCCACCCATGGGAGATAGGTGGACCACAGTGATGGATGCTGGTGACAAACACATCTTTTTTATTTTTTATTTTTTATTTTATTTTATTTTTTCCAAGATGGCGGCGCGCACAGACGCAGCGGCTTACGGCTCTCCATTTCAGTGCTCTTTCTTCCTTCTTTTCTTCATGTTTTTTTTCCTTTTGTGCACCACCTGTACTGCAAACACCCGGTACACCCGCCAGTCACTCTTGGATATCGGTAACTCGCACCAGATATCTGTTTCGAGCGACTTTCACCACGAGCACAACATCCCAGATGACATAGCGAGAGCACAGGGCTCTCCGTGGTTTGTTGTCGGGTCTGGGAGACGGCGCAGACGGAGGAGGGAGAGGAAGCAGAAGCGTGGCCGCAGGTCCGGCGTCTTGCTCAGGCTTAGGAAACAACCCCACAAGCCACCTCTACCGAGCCTGTTCCTCTCTAATGCCAGATCCCTTGTACAGAAGATGGACGACCTGGAGTTACAACTTGCTGGAAACCGCTATGTTCGGGACTGTTGTGCTATGATTATCACCGAAACCTGGCATCACCCGGAAATACCCGATGCTAGCATGCAGCTAGCCGGACGCACTCTGCTCCGCCGGGACAGAACTAAGGACTCCGGTAAGAGCAGAGGAGGGGGGCTCTGTATCTACGTGCATGAGAACTGGTGCAACAACGGGACAATCACTGAACAGCACTGTTGCCCGGACGTGGAGTACATGTCTGTTAGATGTCGGCCTTTTTTTCTCCCGAGAGAGCTGTCTGTTGTTATCATCACGGCTGTGTATATTCCACCGGACGCCAAAGTAAACACAGCGCTCTCTCTTCTGCTGAACACCGTCAACGAACAGCAGCGGGCCCACCCCGACGGTGTTCATATCATAGCAGGGGATTTTAATAAGGCCAATCTGAAGACTGTACTCCCTAAGTTCTACCAGCACGTGAAGTGTTCTACAAGGGGCAAGAACACCCTGGACCACGTGTATACCAACATAAAGCACGCGTACAGAGCTACACTCCTCCCCCAGCTTGGACAGTCAGACCATCTTTCCCTTCTGCTCTCTCCTACCTACACCCCCATCAGACGCCAGGCCAGGCCTATCACAAAGACTGTTATGACCTGGCCTGACGATGCACTCCCCAAACTTCAGGACTGCTTCCAACACACAGACTGGGACCTCTTCCAACAACAGGAGCTGGAGACAGCCACAGGAACGGTGCTGGACTACATAAAGTTCTGCATCGGGAATGTGACTGTGGAAAAAACCATCCGGGTTTACCCCAACAAGAAACCCTGGATGACCAGCCAGGTCCGCACACTCCTCAGGGCCCGCGACGCAGCCTTCAGGTCAGGGGACAGGGCACTGTACAGTGTTGCTAGAGCCGACCTGAAGAGAGGGATTAAAAAAGCAAAGGCGGACCACAGGAGGTGCATAGAGTCCCATCTGTCCAGCAAAAACTCACGGGAGGTGTGGCGGGGCATTCATGACATCACGAACTTCAGAGGCTGCAATATGACAACTGCGGATCAGAGTGCGACACTGGCAGAGGAGCTTAACTGTTTCTTTGCCCGTTTCGAAACCCCCCAGCGACACTCATCTGCTCCAGCCCTGCCCCCGCCCCCACCGGGCTCCGGCGCCACTCCACTCACTGTACAGGAGCACAGTGTCAGACGAGTGCTCCTGGCTGTGAACCCCAGGAAGGCTACCAGACCAGACGGAATACCTGGAAAGGTGCTCAGGACGTGCGCCCACCAGCTCGCTCCCCCCTCACCAGGATCTTCAACCTCTCCCTGGCTCAGTCAGTCATCCCATCCTGCCTGAAGTCATCTACAATAATCCCGGTGCCGAAGAAGTCTCCCATCACCAGCCTGAATGATTACCGACCAGTGGCCCTCACTCCGGTAATCATGAAGTGCTTTGAGCGACTTGTTCTCCAGCACATCAAGGACCATATCCCTCCAGACTTCGACCCCCACCAGTTCGCATACCGGGCGAACAGGTCCACAGAGGACGCCATCGCTGTTGCTCTCCACTCTGCTCTGAACCACCTGGAGCAGCAGCAGAGCTACGTCCGGATGCTCTCTGTGGACTATAGCTCTGCCTTCAATACAATAATCCCGGACAGACTCTGCAATAAACTGGACACTCTTGGCCTCCCCCCTCTCACAAACGCCTGGATAAGGGACTTCCTAACGGACCGACCCCAGAATGTGAGACTTGGCCCGCACCTCTCATCCTCCCGCACGCTGAGCATCGGCTCCCCACAGGGCTGTGTGCTGAGCCCCCTCCTCTACTGCCTTTACACCCATGACTGCAGTCCGGCCCACAGTGACAACCTTACCGTCAAGTTTGCCGACGATACCACAGTGGTCGGGCTCATCTCCAGGGGTGACGAGGCTGCCTACAGAGAGGAGGTCCTGAAGCTGACGGCCTGGTCTTCGGAGAACAACCTCGCTCTCAACACCAGCAAGACCAGAGAGATCATCGTCGGCTTCAGGAGGAGCAGCACCGACCCTGCCCCCCTCTACATCAACGGCGAGCGTGTAGAGAGGGTCCACACCTTCAGGTACCTTGGAGTCCACATCTCTAATGACTTCTCCTGGACAGTCAACACCACATCAATCATCAAGAAGGCTCAGCAGCGGCTACACTTCCTTAGAGTCCTCGGGAAGTACAACCTGAAGCCTGACCTGGTGCTGACCTTCTACCGCTCGTCCATCGAGAGCCTGCTGACCTACTGTATTACGGTATGGTACGGCAGCTGCACTGCAGCAGACAGGGAGAGGCTGCAAAGAGTGGTCAAGACGGCTCAGAAGATCATCGGCCGCCCTCTCCCCTCTCTGTCGGACATCTACACCTACCGCTGCCTCAACAGAGCCAGTGCCATCATCAAAGACAGCACCCACCCTGGCTCTGACCTGTTCCACCTGCTGCCCTCTGGGAAGCGCTACAGGTGCATTAAAACCAAAACAAACAGGCTAAAGAACAGCTTCTTCCCCAGGGCCATAACCATCCTGAACGGACTGCCCCATTGTCCCTCATAACTGCCTTCTCTTCGGTGCAATAACCCATTCCACCAACCACCCTGTTTTTGTTTTGTTTTTTCATGTATATATTCATTTCACACCATATTCATTGCACTTCTACATTTTTTAAATTTTTATATATTTGCACATTGTTTTTCTAGCATGCACACATCGCACTGTATGGAATGGCCTCAATCTCGTTACCTTGCGTAATGACAATAAAGCTGATTCTGATTCTGATTCTGATTCTGATGGTCCGATGAACCTAGGTGCCAGTTTCTTAGACTCTCCTGGCCTGCGATGGCGATTTGCCATGATCTGGTTCCGACTGGCCGTGCGAGACAAGGCGGCACGGGTATCACGCCATACATGGTGCACACGGCGCAGGAAGGTAGTCACAGAGGGAACTGTGGACTCGACCTCTTGAGAGGAGAAGATGGGAGGTTGGAAACCATGCACCACATGAAAAGGAGACAGGCCAGTAGATGAACAGATGAGGGTGTTACGGGCATACTCCACCCATGGGAGATAGGTGGACCACAGTGATGGATGCTGGTGACAAACACATCTCAGAGCCGCCCCTAAGTCCAGGTTGGCTCTTTCCGACTGTCCATTAGATTGTGGGTGGTACCCTGATGACATGCTGACAGTGGCCCCTAACAAGTTGCAGAAGGATCTCCATGTAGCGAATGAAAACTGAGGACCTCTGTCTGACACCACATCCATGGGGATCCCGTGAAGTCGAACCACATGGGTGACCAGAAGCTTGGCGGTCTCCAGGGAAGAGGGAAGTCTGCGAAGGGGGACAAAGTGTGTGAATTTAGAGAATCTGTCTACTATAGTGAGGATGACAGAAAAGCCCCTGGAGATGGGTAGACCTGTGACAAAGTCCAGAGCGATGTGCAACCATGGACGGGAGGGGATGGGAAGGGGCTGCAGCAACCCCGCAGGAGCTTGATGGGAAGCCTTGCTCCTGGCGCAAACAGGGCATGCAGCCACAAACTTCTTAGTGTCGGTGTGAATGGTAGGCCACCAGAACCGCTGTGTGAGCAGGAACTCCGTGCGTCTGGCACCAGGATGGCAGGCAATCTTGGAGGTGTGAGCCCACGACAAGACCTCTGCACGTAGAGTTCTTGGCACAAAAAGGCGGCCAGGAGGACATCCAGCAGGTGATGGGGAGTCCATGATAGCCTCTGACACACGTCTCTCTACCTCCCACTGTACTGCGCCAAGGATCCGGGACCGAGGAAGGATAGTCTCTGGGGGAGTGTCTTCTGTAGGAGGAGAGAACATCCTAGACAAGGCATCAGGCCTTCCATTGAGTGAGCCAGGGCGAAAAGGGATACAGAAGTCGAACCTTGTGAGGAAGAGGGACCACCGGGCCTGGCGGGGATTGAGACGCTGGGGAGAGCGGAGGTAGGCTAGGTTCCGATGATCCGTGTAAATGATGAAGGGGTGTTTGGCACCCTCCAGCCAGTGCCTCCATTCTTGAAGGGCGAGGATCACTGCCAGAAGCTCTCGGTTCCCGATATCATAGTTCCTCTCCGCAGGGGAAGGCGTTTGGAGAAGAAGGCGCAGGGGTGCAATTTCTGATCGGAACTGGAATGCTGGGACAAAACAGCCCCTACCCCGGTGTCCGATGCGTCCACCTCGACAAAAAAGGGGAGATCAGGATTAGCGTGAACTAACACAGGAGCGGAGGTAAAAAGGCATTTAAGGCATCGAAAAGCGTGGTCAGCCTCCAAAGACCACACAAAAGGAACCTTAGCGGATGTTAATTTATTTAACGGTTGAGCTACTTTACTGAAGTCCCTAATAAAACGCCGGTAAAAATTAGCAAACCCCAAAAACCTCTGCAGCAGCTTCCTGGAGGACGGTGTTGGCCAGTCTGCAACCGCTTGGAGCTTAGCCGAGTCTGGCTTAACCTGCCCCCTCAACAATCAATCCCAAAAACGACACTGTGGGCGAATGAAAAGTGCACTTTTGGGGCTTGACAAATAAACGGTTCTCCAAAAGTCTCTGTAAGACCAAACGGACATGCTGATGGTGTAATTCAATGGAGCGTGAAAAAATAAGTATGTCATCCAAGTAGACTACCACAAAACGGCCAATCATGTCACGGAGTACATCATTAATTAAACATTGAAAAACACCAGGAGCATTTGTGAGGCCGAATGGCATGACGCAATATTCGAAGTGGCCAAGCGGTGTGTTAAAAGCAGTCTTCCATTCATCACCTTCACGAATGCGCACGAGGTGATACGCATTACGTAGATCCAATTTCGTAAATACTACCGCCCCATGCAGGGGAGCAAATGAAGATTCTAGCAGTGGGAGAGGGTATTTATTCTTGATAGTAATCTTGTTAAGGGCTCGGTAGTCTATACACGGTCGCAACCCACCATCCTTCTTCTTAACAAAGAAAAACCCTGCCGCCACCGGAGCGGAAGAGGGACGAATGTGTCCGGCGGTGAGAGATGAGGAGATGTACTCCTCCATTGCCTGCTGTTCGGGGCGCGAAATATTACACAGCCGCGAAGAAGGTAGTGGAGACCCTGGAAGGAGGTCAATGGCACAGTCATACAGGCGGTGGGGAGGTAGCGACGTAGCCTGGTCTTTACAAAAAACATCACTAAGGGAGTGATATTCGTCAGGAATCAGTGAAAGATCAGGGGGCTGAAGACTGGGAAGAATGACAGGTTTAGTGGGAGACGAAGCGGAACGCAAACAGTGACTATGACAGAAAATACTCCAATTAGTAATCTTAGGTGTGGTCCAGTCTATACTGGGACTGTGACCATGGAAGTCCAAGAACTACGGGTGCTGAACGAGAAGGCATTATCAGAAAATTAATCTCCTCAAGGTGATTACCAGAAGTAAGGAGGGATGTGGCATGTGTCTGATGAGTAATATTAGCCAGGTGGCGCCCGTCAAGTGAGCTAACATTCTTAATACGTTCAATACACACAGAAGGAATATTTAAAGACTCCACAAGCCCACTGTCAATAATGTTCTCATCAGCCCCTGAGTCAATTAGTGCCTTAATAGGGCAAGAACCCCCCACCCATGACAGAGTACCTTCCACTTGAAGTCTTCCCACCGTAGTAGATGCAGACGTTGCCACAGGAGCAGGCGGCGAAGGTGGCAAACTCCCCCGTGGAAGATCTCCGGTGGAAGTGGAACGGCCCCCCTTGGGGCGCGCAGGACAGCGAACAACGACGTGGTCTGCAGCTCCGCAGTACAGACATAGCTGCAACCTCAGCCGACGACTCCTCTCTGCTGATGACAGGCGGCTGCCACCCAGCTGCATAGGTATGGCTCCCTCTGGCCCCTCCTCCGGGGTACTGCAGTCAGAAAGCGGAAGCGACCACACCTGAGGCTTGGACGTAGATTGTGTGAAGCTGGTAGGTGACTGCCCTCTGGTGGATGGAGGACCCCTCCCCTTCTGGGCGTGTCGCTCTCGTAGGCGGTTGTCCAATCGGATCGAGAGCGAGATGAGCTCCTCGAGGGTCTGGGTCTCATCTCGGACAGCCAGCTCGTCTTGTATACGGGGGCTAAGACTAGCCAAAAATATTCCCCGTAATGCTCTCTCCCCCCAGCCACTCTCCGCTGCCAGGATCCGGAAGGAGACTGAATAGTCTGCCACAGAGGAGGACCCCTGGCGTGTAGCGAGGAGGCGGCCTCCTGCCTCTCGGGCGGAGTCTGTCGTATATGTGTGAGGCTGCTGTGCAAAAACTAAAGAGCATTGATATAAAAAAAGTCTGCATTGTCCAAAGTCCCCCTCATACCTGGGCGGATGTGGTATGCTGGGCTCCCTGGTAGGAAAACCCGATGTCGAGGGGAACAAGTAAGAAGAGATTCCAGCTGCGGGTTGAGTAGCCTCTGAGCCTGGGAGCGGGGGAGGGACCAACAAGCGTGTATGCATCTCCTGCACAAGCGTTGTCAGGTTCAACAAAGTCTGTTCATGATCACTTATTCGTTGACCATGGGCCATGAGGGCCCGCTGGATCTGATTCTCATCTGCGGGTTCCATAATTGACTCGGCAATTCTGTCACAGTTCAATTAAAAGTAGAACAGAGGAACCCAAGGATGCAGATGGAATGTGAGTAAATAGTTCTTTACTAAACCAAAAAGCACTCACAACAATAATCCAAAAATAGAATGTAACAAAAAGCGACGGTGCGAAAAAGAGCACCGTGACAAAAAGAACAAAAGCTAATATACAAAGCTAACTAAACTTGGGTCGGAGTTGCAAGACTTGCAAACTAACATAGTACATACCAAGCTGGATGGCACTGGAAATAGCCAAGAAGGTAAGAAGCATAAATACAAGGAGCATATGAATCTTCATACAAGAGGAGTGGAATTGCCGAGTGCCATCCAGCTGAAGAGGTGCTGCTTAAATAGTGTGAGGCTGATTGGACACAGCTGTGCACGTCTCACAACTGCGCCCACAGGAAAACACAGGAACTCTGGGAAGAAGACAAACAATAAGAACCAGGCCTGCTGCACCAACAAAGGCAAACTGAAAACAAACCACAAGATGGCAGCAGGCGGTGACACATACCTCTCACGCAGGTTAAATACTGTTCATCTTCAACCGTGTACTGTGTAGGTATTAGTCTAGTTTATGTACTCAAGATGACTTTGTGTAACTATTAGGACCCGGAAACTGCTTTCAAGCTCAAGTGTAGAAACTTTCCACCCCAGGGTGAATGAAGCATATTCCATTTGAAGGTACATGGCCATCATCCATCCTCTGAAGCCTCACCTGTCAGCCAAAGCCACTCTTGCTGTGATCGTGCTCATCTGGAGTCTGGCCGTGGTCCTGGCCTTCCCGCTTTGCTACTTCTCCACAACCCGAGTCCTGCCCCGCAGGACCCTGTGCTACGTGGCATGGCCCCGCATGGCAGACGACGCCTTCATGTGAGTGCGGAAACTAAAAATCCCACAACAATGTCGATCTTCACGAAGGATGCGTTGATTTCTCTGCAGGTATCACATCGTGGTGACTGTTCTGGTCTACGTGGTGCCTTTAGTGGTGATGGGCATCACCTACTCCATTATTGGGGTGACCCTGTGGGGAGGGGAGATTCCTGGAGACACATCTGATAATTATCATGGACAGCTGCGGGCTAAAAGGAAGGTAACTGATCTTTACCGCTGCTGGACTCTTTTCACGTGAGTACAATCTTTAACACGCAAACACCACCATGCTTGACAGTAGGAATGGTGTTCATGGGATTAAAGGCCTCACCTTTTCTCCTCCAAACATATTGCTGGGTATTGTGGCCAAAAAGCTCAATTTTAGTTTCATCTGACATCCCATAGACAAAGATAAGACCTTCTGGAGGAAAGTTCTGTGGTCAGATGAAACAAAAATTGAGCTGTTTGGAATGGCTAAATCAGGCTAGAATGAAGGTTTTAGAATGGCCTTCCCAAAGTCCTGACTTAAACGTGTGGACAATGCTGAAGAAACAAGTCCATGTCAGAAAACCAACAAATTTAGCTGAACTGCACCAATTTTGTCAGGAAGAGTGGTCAAAAATTCAACCAGAAGCTTGTGGATGGCTACCAAAAGCTAACCTGACTCTCGCCACACCCTTGTAGTTCGCTGAGCTCCACACAAGGGTCTGGGCTCGGAGGCATTGCAAACTCCTTCCAGATAGCAAAAAATTAGGGATGTCCGATAATATCGGCCGATAAATGCTTTAAAATGTAATATCGGAAATTATCGGTATCGGTTTCAAAATTATCGGTATCGGTTTCAAAAAGTAACATTTATGACTTTTTAAAACGCCGCTGTTTACACGGACGTAGGGTGAAGTACAGAGCGCCAATAAACCTTAAAGGCACTTCCTTTGCGTGCCTGCCCAGTCACATAATATCTGCGGTTTTTCACACACACAAGTGAATGCAAGGCATACTTGATCAACAGCCATACAGGTCACACTGAGGGTGGCCGTATAAACAACTCTAACACTGTTACAAATATGCGCCACTGTGAACCCGCACCAAACAAAAACGACAAACACATTTCGGGAGATCATCCGCACCGTAACACAACAGAACAAATACACAGAACCCCTTGCAGCACTAACTCTTAGGGACGCTACAATATACACCCCCACTACCCCCCCCCCCCTCCACACACACCTCAACCCCGCCCACCTCAACCTCCTCATGCTCTCTCAGGGAGAGCCTGTCCCAAATTCCAAGCTGCTGTTTTGAGGCATGTTAAAAGAAATAATGCACTTTGTGACTTCAATAATAAATATGGCAGTGCATTTTTTTCCATAACTTGAATTGATTTATTTTGGAAAACCTTGTTACATTGTTTAATGCATCCAGCGGGGCATCACAACAAAATTAGGCATAATAATGTGTTAATTCCACGACTGTATATATCGGTATCGGTTGATATCAGAATCGGTAATTAAGAGTTGGACAATATCGGAATATCGGCAAAAAAGCCATTATCGGACATCTCTACAAAAAATAATGAACCAATCAGGATCGCCGGGTGGGATTTCATAGATGTGACGTAGCGCCAAAGCGACTGTTTGATTAAAAAAACAATGGCGGCACGCAGCCCTCACTGCGTCGTGTGCTGACATTGATTCTGCTATTGCAACTGTTTTGTCGGATCTATCGAATAATAATTCTTTAAAAGATGAACAGAGAACGGTTTTGGAGGCATTTATTGATGGCAAGGATGTTTTGGCTCTTCTTCCGACCGGGTTTGGATTTCCCCGCGTCGCTTTCATCAGCGTCACGGGTTGATTTCGATGTGAGTGGTTGAAGTAGCACGTCATTCAAGATAACAGACAAGTGGTTTATCCAATCACATACAACAATTTTTTTTTCCAAGGCCCCGCCTTCTGAAATACATCTCCTATTGAGAACACCCAGATTCTTGTGTGCCATACTTGCCAACCCTCCCGGATTTTCCGGGAGACTCCCGAAATTCAGCGCCTCTCCCGAAAACCTCCCGGGACAAATTTTCTCCCGAAAATCTCCCGAAATTCAGGCGGAGCTGGAAGCCACGCCCCCTCCAGCTCCATGCGGACCTGAGTGACGTGTCAACAGCCTGTTTTCACGTCCGCTTTCCCACAATATAAACAGCGTGCCTGCCCAAACACGTTATAACTGTAGAATGATCGAGAGCGAGTTCTTGGTTTCTTATGTGGGTTTATTGTTAGGCAGTTTCTTTAACGTCCTCCCAGCGCGGTAACAACACACAACAACAGCAGTCATGTTTTATTCTACTGTAAAGCAGTTCGTCTGCCGTAAACAGCAATGTTGTTGTAATATATTGAGTTGGAGGCAATAAACAGGCGAGGTGATGAAGTACGTCTCTTTACTGTAGACTTCAGAACAGACTCACACACTTGACGTCAGGTGCGCAACACCACGTAAATCGTTGGCCAACCAAAAAGTAACCCCAGTACGCTATAGCCAACATTCACCAGGAGATGGCAACAGACAAACATAGATCACTCTATTACATTCCTCCCCTTTTAGAAATGTAGAAGTTACTCAAAATAAATAAACAACCCAACCAAAAAATGCAGCAGCTCAATTAAAAAACTGTACTTAAGCCACATTTTTTTTTTTTTTTAGTACTGAACTCTTAACCCTCATTTGTAAACAAAAACATGCTTATTATACAAACAGTATTTGTACACCTTTAACACAGATTTTTATACTGTCTTCAGAGATTCAGTTTTTTTGGTGGTACTCGAAACCTTTCTGGGTACCTGCGAAAGGGTGTTCAGCATGGTTAGAAAAATAGTGACAGAGAATAGAACAAGGATGGACAATTCAACCCTTAACTCAACAATGAGTAGATGAGTGTTATGTGTGTGTATATGTGTAAATAAATGAACACTGAAATTCAAGTATTTATTTTATTATATATATATATATATATATATATATATATATATATATATATATATATATATAAATAAAATAAATATATATAATAAAATAAATATATATATATAGCTAGAATTCACTGAAAGTCAAGTATTTCTTATATATGTATATATATGTATGAAATACTTGACTTGGTGAATTCTAGCTGTAAATATACTCCTCCCCTCTTAGCCACGCCCCCCCCCCCCCCCCCCCCCCCCGACCACGACCCCCCGCCCCCCGAAATCGGAGGTCTCAAGGTTGGCAAGTATGTTGTGTGCATACTTGCCAACCCTCTCGAATTTTCCGGGAGACTCATGAATTTCAGTGCCTCTCCCGAAAATCTCCTGGGACAACCATTCTCCCGAATTTCTCCCGATTTCCAGCCGGACTTAAGGCACGCCCCCTCCAGGTCCGTGCGGACCTGAGTGAGGACAGCCTGTCGTCACGCACGTCCGCTCTTTACTTCATACTTCAGAACCCATTCCCACACTTGCCGTCAGGGTGCGCAATACAACGTTTGGTTGGCCAACGGTTTACGTTGTATTGCGCACCCTGACGGCAAGTGTGGGAGTCGGTTCTGAAGTATGAAGTAAAGAGACGTAACTTCATCACCTCGCCTGGTTATTGACTCCAACCCAGAATATTACACTGCCCATACCTATGCTCCTTCAAAGACTGTACTACTGGCTGCAAAGCATTGCACTTTCAAATACAACAATGAGTAGAGAGGAGTGTTATGTGTGTATATGTGTAAATAAATGAACACTGAAATTCAAGTATTTATTTTATTTATATGTATATTAGGGCTGGGCGATATATCGATATGCGCGATATATTGCGGGTTTGTCTCTGTGCGATATAGAAAATGATTATATCGTGATATCGATCTCACGCAGTTGCTTTTAGCTGCGGGCATTACACTTCAGGCTCTACTCGCTCTTTCCTGTCTGTCCTTCTCACAGACAGCAAGCGCACCTTCTTACATACGTCACGTCATACGTCACATACGTATACACCCTCCTTGGCAGAGAGGTAGCAGCATGGCTAACGTTAGCTGTGATGCTAGCGGTAATACGAGCGAAAGAAGGTGCGAATCTGGTAACAAATGAAGGAATAATTAATTCCCAAGAAAAACAGCAGGGGGTCCATCGTCTGGCGGTGGCTTGGCTTCAAGTGGGAAGATGTCGAACAGACAACCGTAATTTGTCAAGTGTGGGGCGAAAGCGTTGCTGTAAAATGTAGTAGTAGCCTACTGCTAATATGTAGCATCATTTGAAAAGTCCCCTGCTAGTGAATGAAGAGTGCTCACTCCAATCCTATCCACTTTATTTAATTGCACATTTAAACAACAAACATGTTTCCAAAGTGCTGCACAACAATATTAAAAACAATATTTACGTACTCCGCACGTCAACATCTCCGTTTGGTGCCACACGTCCACACCATCAAAATGCCGAGGCAAACATTTCCAGATCAACACCGTATGAAAAAAATAGTGATTTTTTTTTTGTTGTGATTTCCTTCTCTGCATGAAAGTTTAAAAGTAGCATATATTAATGCAGTATGAAGAAGAATGTTTTAATGTAGACACATAGAATCATCATACTGCTGTGATTATATGCATCAAGTGTTCATTCAAGGGTAAGGCAAAAATATCGAGATATATATCGTGTATCGCGATATGGCCTTAAAATATCGCGATATTTAAAAAAGGCCATATCGCCCAGCCCTAATGTATATACATATATAATAAAATACATATTTATATATAGCTAGAATTCACTGAAAGTCAAGTATTTATTTTATTTATGCGCCCCCCGCGACCCCAAAGGGAATAAGCGTTAGAAAATGGATGGATGGATGGATGGATATATATATATATATATATATATATATATATATATATATATATATATATATATATATATATATATATATATATATATATATATATATATATATATAAGAAATATTTGAATTTAAGTGAATTCTAGCTATAAATATACTCCTCCCCCTTAACGCAGTAATTGAGGCAAAAGGAGCTCCAACCAAGTATTGAGTATTGTACATGCTCATATTTTTCATTTTCATACTTTTCAGTTGGCCAACATTTCTAAAAATCCCTTTTTTGTATTAGCCTTAAGTAACATTCTAATTTTGTGACACACGGAATTTTGGATTTTCATTTGTTGCCACTTCAAATCATCAAAATTAAATGAAATAAACATTTGAATGCATCAGTCTGTGTGCAATGAATAAATATAATGTACAAGTTACACCTTTTGAATGCAATTACTGAAATAAATCAAGTTTTTCAAAATATTCTAATTTACTGGCTTTTACCTGTGTGTGTGTGTGTATATATATATATATATATATATATATATATATATATATATATATATATATATATATATATATATATATATATACAGTTGGCTTTGGGCTTTTTTAGCCAAAAGCCGGGCCCTAAGTCGAAAAGTTTGGACACCCCTGCATTATCTGATCTACAACAATACTGGTAAACACAAAATGTAATATGATGCGTTTATAAAATATGTTATTGTGTTAACTTTAATTACTTGCTATAAGACATTTTCAGTCCTATATTCTATTGCAGTGGTTCTCAAACTATTTTCACCAAGTACCACCTTAAAAAACAATTGGCTCTCCAAGTAACACCATAATAACCAAATCATTAAAATACAGTAGCGTAGTAGGCCTAAGTATTCATTAAAAACAAGGCAGAGGTTTTATTCAACAAGAATATTTAATATTTTAGGCCACTGTAACATTATAAACATTTTGAACAGTAATATAGGAAAATAAAACCCTGTACTAAAATAATGAATCAAAATTAATTGCACATAAAATATAATTTAACATTCAGTACTAAAATAAAGATCAAAGCACAGATTGAATAAAGACTAAATGAAAATGTACTTACTTGTTTGTGTCTTAATTGTTTATTTTGGCCACGACTACAGCCTACATGCCTCTGATTGCAACGAGAGAATCACTGATCTAATGTCAAAGTATCAGATCGGGACTCGAAACCGGGTTGGGTTTAAGGCCAAAAAATCTGGATCAGAATCAGAGGCTGAAAATGTTGATAGGACATGCGACTAATAATAGTAATATAGTAATAGTAATATATTACTGTAGTGTAAACAAAATATGTACATGGAAAATGTTAGAAAAGGTTTGATGAAATTAAATTACTGAAAAATCATGGTAGGTATGAAAAACACTGGTATGAAAAACACTAACATTTGAAGTGGAGTGCTAAATTGTTTTTGGTGACACCTAGTGGTCACACTAATTCCCTAAATTAAGCTCATGCTGAAGTAAATTCAATGATGCGAACACGTTTTTTACTGGATACTTTCTAACACAATTCTGCCATGGAGACTTTGTTTGTGTGAGTGATGTGCAACTCTAATTATTTGATACCATGTACTAAGTGCACTCAGACAAGTGCACTGAGCGTGATATGCAGGGATTAAGGGCATCACAGCTGACATGATGTAAGACTCCGTCCAGACAGATGTGGGATTAATGGCAGAAGAGAACATTTCATTGATGAATATTATATGTCACAGTTGCAGAAATATTCGCTTGGAAATGCAAAAATATTGCACTTTATCAGTCGTTTCCACGGAATAAATTTTTAAGACAAATCTAAAGAGAGAAAATGACGTTGCCAATGTAGTGTGCCTTTTATTGTTACTATACATACTGTACGTACAGTAAGATGGAAGCAACTCATAAAATAGATAAAACAATAATTGCAATTTAAAAAAATAGTGCAAGAAAGGAAAGAGTATACAAATATAGGTTGTATGTATTTTGGAGTTCTTATGTTACCGAGCTCACAGCATCACACCATAAAGTTGCTTTGAGGTCGGTAAGCACAACCAGACTTAATGCCTACATTAAGTCAGGTTATAATTGGCACTGTCCATTTTTTTTTTTTTTTTTTTGTCCTGTCCAGCTTCTCAGGCAAATTACCGTATTTTTCGGAGTATAAGTCTCACCGGAGTATAAGTTGCACCTGCCGAAAATGTATAATAAAGAAGGAAAAAAACATATATAAGTTGCCCAACTATGAAAAAAACTGCGATTTATAGTCCAAAAAATACAGTATATAGTTGATGTAGATGCCCATATTGGCTGTTCAGATTTACTTTACAAAAGAGAATTAGGATACTTCTCTTGTTGCCTTATTTGTATTTGACTTTATTAAATGTATTTATATTATCATTTGGTGCAGCCGGGCCGGAGCAGGAGGGGATAGAAAGAGAAAAAAAGGAAGACAGAGGGGGAAATTGTGGGGACAAGAGGGGGATAAGACAGAGAGACAAAAACAACAACAGCAAACACAACAACAACAATAGAGCAACATCAGCAAATACGATATGTACAAATATGATGGTAAAAGTGATAGCAAAGAAGCAGTTAGCGAAATAAATAATAATACAGAAATGACAATGAACATTATTACACTACAAATTGAGCAATACAAATACCAATAGAAATAGGGACGGCGTGGCGCAGTGGAAGAGTGGCCGTGCGCGACCCGAGGGTCCCTGGTTCAATCCCCACCTAGTACCAACCTCGTCATGTCCGTTGTGTCCTGAGCAAGACACTTCACCCTTGCTCCTGATGGGTGCTGGTTAGCGCCTTGCATGGCAGCTCCCTCCATCAGTGTGTGAATGTGTGTGTGCATGGGTAAATGTGGAAGTAGTGTCAAAGCGCTTTGAGTACCTTGAAGGTAGAAAAGCGCTATACAAGTACAACCCATTTATCATTTAAATAGCGCTATTGATAATGAACAATACCAATAATTTACCTCTATTATCAACAATACAGTTGTTCAAATGCAACAATACATATACGTAATGATAACTAGAGATACAAAAGAATGCAGAAAAATAGAGGGGAAGACAGAGAAGCAACCTTTATTAACCTTGTAGATTGTTATAGTAACAATAGGTTAAGCTTTGTCAGTGTGCCATGTGTTACCCAGTTTCCCCTAGGGTAACAACGTTAATATATGTTTGATGAAACGGGATTATGTGCATGAGTGTATGTATGTATATGTACAGTATGTGTATATATGTATGTTAGTACAGCACTGTCCATTTTTAAGAAAATGAAAGTATTTAAAATGTGCCTAATAGACATACACTATATTGCCAAAAGCATTTGGCCACCTGTCTTGACTCACATATGAACTTGAAGTGCCATCCCATTCCTAACCCATAGGGTTCAATATGATGTCGGTCCACCTTTTGCAGCTATTACAGCTTCAACTCTTCTGGGAAGGCTGTTCACAAGGTTGCCGAGTGTGTTTATAGGAATTTTCGACCATTCTTCCAAAAGCGTATTGGTGAGGTCACACATTGATGTTGGTCGAGAAGGCCTGGCTCTCAGTCTCCAATCTAATTCATCCCAATGGTGTTCTATCGGGTTCAGGTCAGGACTCTGTGCAGGCCAGTCAAGTTCATCCACACCAGACTCTGTCATCCATGTATTGATGGACCTTGCTTTGTGCACTGGTGCACAGTCATGTTGGAAGAGGAAGGGGCCCGCTCCAAACTGTTCCCACAAGGTTGGGAGCATGGAATTGTGTAAAATGTTTTGATATTCTGGAGCATTCAAAGTGCCTTTCACTGGAACTAAAGGGCCAAACCCAACTCCTGAAAAACAACTCCACACCATAATTCCTCCTCCACCAAATTTCACATTCGGCACAATGCAGTCCGAAATGTACCGTACTCCTGGCAACTTCCAAACCCAGAATATTTAGGAGCGAGGAAATTTCACGACTGGATTTGTTGCACAGGTGGCATCCTATGACAGTTCCACGCTGGAAATCACTGAGAGCGGCCCATTCTTTCACAAATGTTTGTAGAAACAGTCTTCATGCCGAAGTGCTTGATTTTATACACCTGTGGCCGGGCCAAGTGATTAGGACACCTGATTCTGATCATTTGTATGGGTGGCCAAATACTTTTGGCAATATAGTGTATGTAACATATGCGAGGGATACAAAAATGAAGGACTGAGCTAACCTTCCTTCTTGCCCCGCAGATTGTGAAGATGATGGTGGTGGTGGTGGTGACCTTCGCCCTCTGCTGGCTGCCCTATCACGTCTACTTCCTGGTGACGGGCCTCAACAAGCGCCTGAGCAGGTGGAAGTCCATCCAGCAGGTGTACCTGGCAGTGCTGTGGTTGGCCATGAGCTCCACCATGTACAACCCCGTCATCTACTGCTGCCTCAACAGCAGGTAGGTGCGCTCGCATCTCCTCCACGCGCACGTGAGGCGCCATACTAAATCCTCTGGGTCTGGACCCTCGGGCACCGGGGGCTGGGCCGGTTCAGGTTCCGGGCCGGCTTCAAGCGAGTGTTCCGCTGGTGTCCGTCCATCCGGGTGTCGAGCTACGACGAGCTGGAGCTCCAGAACCGGAGGATGCGCCAGGGTCGCCAGAGCAGCAGGTGCACACTCTCCCGGGTCGACAGCAGCATCCTCAGTAAGGACAAGAGCGTCTGCTCTCGTGGAAATAGGTCAAAGTGTAAACCGGAGCCCGAAAATAAACATAATTAATTAATTAGTTTTAGTATTTATTATTACATAAAATCATGTTTTGTTTATTGGCTAATTTGTTATTTAAATCAAGTATTTAATCCAACACAATAAGTTTGTGGAACAATGTACTGTAATTAAGATTACCGTATTTTTCGGACTATAAATTGCTCCGGAGTATAAATCGCACCGGCCGAAAACGCATAATAAAGAAGGAAAAAAACATATATAAGTCGCACTAAAGCAGTAGTTCTTAACCTAGTTGGAAGCACCGAACCCCACCAGTTTCATATGCGCATTCACCGAACTCTTCTTTAGTGAAAAATAAAATGTTGTTTTTTTTCAAATTCAAGACAAAGTTATATGTTTTTGGTAACACTTTAGTATGGGGAACATATTCTAAGTAACAAAGACTTAATTTAGAGTTATTTGGTTAGGGTTAGGGCATACTTGCCAACCTTGAGACCTCCGATTTCGGGAGGTGAGGGGGGAGGTCGGAGGGGCGTGGTTAAGAGGGGAGGAGTATTTTTACAGCTAGAATTCACCAAGTCAAGTATTTCATATATATATATATATATATATATATATATATATATATATATATATATATATATATATAAGAAATACTTGACTTTCAGTGAATTCTAGCTGTATATATATATATATATATATATATATATATATATATATATATATATATATATATATATATATATATATATATATATTTATTTATTTTATTATATATATATATATATATATATATATATATTTATTTATTTTATTATATATATATATATATATATATATATATATGTATATATATATATATATATATATATATATATATATAAAAATAAGAGAAATATTTGAATTTCAGTGTTCATTTATTTACACATATACACACACATAACACTTATTTACTCATTGTTGAGTTAAGGGTTGAATTGTCCATCCTTGTTCTATTCTCTGTCACTATTTTTCTAACCATGCTGAACACCCTCTCTGATGATGCATTCTGCTTCGTCTCCTTGTTGTGTGCGCAGTTGTGCACTGCACTCTCTAAAAACCCTACATGTTATTGTCACATATGCATGTACAGTAGATGTCAGTATTGTCCTGTTTAAGAGTGTCACAACATTGCTGTTTACGGCAGACGAACTGCTTTACGGTAGACGAAAACTTGACTGCTGTTGTTGTGTGTTGTTATCGCGCTGGGAGGACGTTAATGAAACTGCCAACAATAAACCCACATAAGAAACCAAGGACTCGCCCTCGATCATTCTACAGTTATAATGTTATTGGGCAGGCACGCTGTTTATATTGTAAGAAAGCGGATGTGAAAACAGGCTGTCGACACGTCACTCAGGTACGCCTGAATTTCGAGAGATTTTCGGGAGAAAATTTGTCCCGGGAGGTTTTTCGGGAGAGGCGCTGAATTTCGGGAGTCTCCCGGAAAATCCGGGAGGGTTGGCAAGTATGGGTTTGGTTTAGAGGGTTAGGGCCAGGGTTAGAGGTTTAGGGTTATAATAAGGCCATGCCGAATAAGGCATTAATAAGTACTTAATAATGACTAGTTAACAGCCAATATGTTACTAATTTGCATTTTAATAAACAACTTATTCAATGGTGAATATGTTCCCCATACTAAAGTGTTACCATGTTTTTTTTTACTGGTGCACAAAATGAACTGTGCATGAACATCACCTTGTTCAAACAACAAAACCAACACAGTGCATGAACTCACAACAAATTACACACCTGCAAATCAGTCTGACTTCTGCAGTTGCCGTATCCGTAATACGTCGATAGGGAGATGTTTTTATTTACACGATGAGTCGGGTGTGTCTTGACCTCCGCCGAACCCTTGAGCCCGACTCACCGAACCCCTTGGGTTCGATCGAACCCAGGTTAAGAACCACTGCACCAGAGTATAAGTCGCATTTTTTGGGGGGAAATTTATTTGATAAAACACAACACCAAGAATAGACATTTGAAAGGCAATTTAAAATAAATAAAGAATAGTGAACAACAGGCTGAATAAGTGTACGTTATATGAGGCATAAATAACCAACTGAGAATGTGCCTGGTATGTTAACGTAACATATTATGTTAAGAGTCATTCAAATAACTATAACATATAGAACATGCTATATGTTTACCAAACAATCTGACATATTTCACTACTTCCAGCTTGTAACCTGCAGTATATGATTTCCTTTTCGGTGCCATTTTTGTTCAGCCCTTCTCAGTTTTTATAAGTTACCGCCAATGTTGAAATGATCCATTTTCATATGGTACGGAAGTAGTAGCAGGTAGCATCGTTTTTTTCACAAAGCACTTCTGCCATGACCCGCCCCCGCCAAATTGTTATTGGTTGACGTGTGTGTGTGACAATTGCTGATATACATCTAGTCTCTTACGTGAATGAGATAAATAATATTATTTGATATTTTATGGTAATGTGTTAATCATTTCACACATAAGTTGCTCCTGAGTATAAGTCGCACCCCCGGCCAAACTATGAAAAAAACTGCGATTTATAATCCGAAAAATACGGTATCTATGTTTATCATCTCTTTTGTTTACATGGCAAAGGTGCTGTTTATAGTTAGTGTTTATATGTAATATATTTTCATGTACTGTATGTCTTATGTAATAGTGATACAATATGCTTAGGATCAACAACTGTTGGGAGGTCAACCAAAATATAAAATGTTTTGTACTAATATTTAGGGGTGTCACGATACAACTTTTTTCCTTCCAATAAGATACCGATATTGGCACCTTGAGTGTTGGCCGATACGGATATTAATCCGATGCGATATCAATTATAGTACTCATTTTGTAGTGCTGAATGTTAGATCAAGTTGATTAAGTGGAATTACTCAAACAGAGAACAACCATTGTGGCATTAATGTACATACTAATCATTTTGTAGTGTGGAATGTAGTGTTGTCCCAATACCAATAGTTTGGTACTGGTACCAAAATTATTTAGATACTTTTCAGTACTTTTCTGTATTTTTCCAAATAAAGGGTATCACAAAAAATTGCATTATTGGCTTTATTTGAACAAAAAATCTTACGGTACATTAAACATATGTTTATTATTGCAAGTTTGTCCTTAAATAAAATAGTGAACATATAAGACAACTTGTCTTTTATTAGTAAGTAAGCAAACAAAGGCTCCTAATTTAGTCTGCTGACATATGCAGTAACATATTGTGTCATTTATCAGTCTATTATTTTGTCAACATTATTAAGGACAAGTGGTAGAAAATTAATTTATTAATCTACTTGTTCATTTACTGTTAATATCCGCTTACTTTCTCTTTTAACATGTTCTATCTACACTTCTGTTAAAATGTAATAATCACTTATTCTTCCGTTGTTTGATACTTTACATTAGTTTTGGATGATACCACAAATTTAGGTATCAATCCGATACCAAGTAGTTACAGGATCATACATTGGTCATATTCAAAGTCCTCATGTGTCCAGGGACATATTTCCTGACTTTATAAACATAATATACATTTAAAAAAAAACGAAAGAAGATGTTGTGATGCCAAAAAATATCGACATAATCATAGTAGTATCGACTAGATACGCTCCTGTACTTGGTATCATTACAGTGGATGTCAGGTGTAGATCCACCAATGGCGTTTGTTTACATTTTGACGCCGGTGAGCTACGGTGTGTAGTGAAACATGTTTACCTATTCCTCGTCCTGCAGGGATGATACTTGTAAGAAACTTACTTTATTGGTCGCCATGGAGACAAGGATTAGTGATTTAGAAGTAGCTAAAACACTGCCGACTGAGGCAGGACTTTCGCCGCTAGCTAGTTAGCCATGTCTTAAAGCACCTCTTCCGGTCGGCGTTTCAGTGTTATAACTTCACCTTTATCATTAGTTTTTAAGCCAAAATGCGTCCGTTCTCCCTTTTCTCTCTACACCAGTGGTTCTTAACCTTGTTGGAGGTACCAAACCACATAGGGTGACCAGGTGTCCGGATTTAGGCCGGACAGTCCGGATTTTTAATGCCCTGTCCGGCGTCCGGCGCAGCATCAAGCCGGACACGTATTTGTCCTCCTTTTTGAGGCACTAGGCTTGAAGAGCGGAGTTTTTTCATCTTTGCTGGGCTGCAGCGCAATAGCCAATCAAAGACCGAAAAAAATGCCCCCAACGCAGTAACGTATCAAATGATTGGCTAAGAGCTGTGTCGGATACAAATCTGCTTATCATTGGTTAAAAAAGTAAACAAGGGTCCATGTGCCGTTGCGGCATGACATTGACAGAAAGTTAGCATCATGCCAAAACGCAAGACCTCGTTTAATTCTGAATGGATAAAAGAGAACGAATTTATAACGAAAAGCAGTCGAGACTCATTCCATGGCTTCTGCACACTTTGTCGATGTGATGTCGACGTAAGTAGTCAGGGGAATGCTGCAATTGAACGGCATGCGGGTACGGATAAACATAAAAGTAATAAACGTGCGGCAGGTACCTCTTCAATGAGGACATTTTTTCATGAAGTTTCGTCGCCCCTGGATGACAAGATAACCGCTGCGGAGCTGTGCAAGGTGTACCATGCTGTAAAGCAGTGGTTCTCAAATGGGGGTACGCGTACCCCTGGGGGTATGTAATGTAATGTAAGTTCATAAACTGAACATCAAATCAAGTAGGCTATTCCATTCATTACCATAAAGCCAGAGTTTCCCCCATGCCATGATGGTTTGACCCTCACTAAAATGTCTGTCAAAAAGAACTGTGAAAAGAAATGCAACAATGCAATATTCAGTCTTGACAGCTAGATTTTTTGTAGACATGTTCCATAAATATTGATGTTAAAGATTTCTTTTTTTGTGAAGAAATGTTTAGAATTAAGTTCCTGAATCCAGGTGGATCTCTATTACAATCCCCAAAGAGGGCACTTTAAGTTGATGATTACTTCTATGTGTAGAAATCTTTATTTATAATTGAATCACTTGTTTATTTTTCAACAAGTTTTTAGTTATTTTACATATATTTTTCCAAATAGTTCAAGAAAGACCACTACAAATGAGCAATATTTTGCACTGTTATACAATTTAATAAATCAGAAACTGATGACATAGTGCTGTATTTTACTTCTTTATCTCTTTTTTTCAACCAAAAATGCTTTGCTCTGATTAGGGGGTACTTGAATTAAAAACATGTTCACAGGGGGTACATCACTGAAAAAAGGGTTGAGAACCACTGCTGTAAAGCATCACCAGCCCTACAGAAGTTTAGACTGCGGCATGAAAGTGTACCGGGAGATTTTCAGTGACTATCCCACAGCTAAAGGGATGGCCTGTGGCCGAACAAAAGCCAAGGCATTGTGCGAGAACGTCATCGCTCACTATTCAGTACAGGAACATACCGACTACATAAAAGAAAACAACCTACCCTTTTCCGTGGCAACCGACGCCTCAAATAAAGGAACAAACAAGTGTTTTCCCATTGTAGTAAGGTATTTTCACTTTGATGAAGGCATCCAACATGTCCTGTTGGATTTTTATAGTGACAGCAACGAAACGTCAGAAGCCATAACAAACCAGCTGCTGGCAAAACTTGAGATGTCTGGCTTAGAGGTGAAAAACATGTCTGCATATGCAGCAGACAATGCCAGTGTCAATTGTGGCAAACATAACAGTGTATCAGAAGCTGAAACTGAGCCAAAAAGATGTGCTCCCTGCAAACTGTTTGGCCCATATTCTGCATAACGCAACCAGATATGCAGCAAGCAGCCTTGATGTTGATGTGGAAAAATTTTTGTGGCATTTTTCTTTTTATTATATACGTTAACTACATTTAAGTCCACACATGTTATGCTTTGTGGCACTCTGCACTTGAAAAGATTCATCTCAGTGGTCACTTTTTGAACACCACAATGTATTGAATAAATACAAATACTGTTAACAAACACTTGACTTTAATATTTTTTCCTATTCAGCCACACAAACATCATCTTTAAACTGTCATGTTTGTGTAATCATGTTTTGTTTTAAGTCATGTTTTGTTTAGTTTCTGGCTTTTCACTCCCTTGTCTTGTCACCATAGCAACCATTAGTTTTCACCTGTCACGTCACGCACCTGTTTCACGTCTTGAGTCACGCACCTGTTTTCGTTAATCATGTCTGTAGTATTTAAGTTCAGTGTTTTTCAGTTTGTTTTTCTGACGACCTCGCACCCCATACCGCACCACATTTATGCTCTGTCCATTCCTCTATGATCCTGCTTCATGTCCCTTGTCACAGTAAGTTTTGGTTCCATGTTTATAGTCTTTTTGTTTTTTCATAGTTTATTCTCCGCCACTGTGCGCGCTTTTTGTTTGATCCTTTTTTTGTATTTATAGTTAGTTCTAGTGTTTCAATAAAAAAATTTACCTTAATTCCCGTCTCGCCCGTGCCAACTTTCCGTTGCATCCTGGAAAAGCAAACTCCCAAGATCAAGTCGTGACAGTAGGTCGTCAGCAGACCCGCTTTTCCCCACCTAAGTTGGCCGAGTTGGATAGATTGGACGAAGGAACGTGGGAGGTCCTGCGCGCCATGGAAGCCGAGACGCTTCGCTATTCCCCCAGGGAGCGCAGGGGGATGATGTGGGGGAATGGAGGCAAGCTGGTGCCGATCGGCGCGTCGCTCCCGTCCCGGAAACGTCGCCAAGGACGGGGAAAGACTTCCGCGAGCCGGCAGGACACGCCACTCCCACAAGCCCCTCCCCCTCCGGGCGGAAGCAAGCAGCAGTCTGCCCGGCTTCCCCAGGATGACATCACAGCCCAGGATTTTTTTTCCAACTCTTTTTCTTTTGAACACCCGCCTCCAACAAAAGACACTAATGGCATGACTTTGATAAATCATTATCAAAACATGTTTTTAGAGATCAGGTCTAATCAGTCCAAGCCACGTCCCATATTTCATGCCCCGCCCCCCAAGACTCAAGTCCCGCCCCCGTCACAATTTTTTTCTTTTTTTCCGCCCACACAACCCCAGGTGGGGGATAAAAAAACAAAACAATTTGGACAATTTAATGGGGAAGTTTCTGCCCTCCGCCGCCCACCCCTACAGAGAGTTCCAGACCGCAGGGAGCGCGTCTGGTATCCGCCCCTTGAGGGGGGGGCTAGGGCTGGGAATTGTTCAGGTGGGGTGGATCAGCATCACCTTGTCAAGCCACAGCCTCCCTCACGGCCGCCACCACCAGTCTACCGACCTGTCAAGCCACAGCCTCCAGCACGACCGCCCTCACCAGTCTTCCGACCTGCCAAGCCGCAACCCACCTCCACCTGCACCAAGGCTAGCACCTGTCGCCGCACCAAGGCTAGCACCAGCTCCACCACGCCAAGTTCCTCGCCAAGCTCCGGTACCAGCTCCACGATGCCAAGCTCCGGTACCAGCTCCACGACGCCAAGCTCCGGTACCAGCTCCACGATGCCAAGCTCCGGTACCAGCTCCACGACGCCAAGCTCCGGTACCAGCTCCACGACGCCAAGCTCCGGTACCAGCTCCACGACGCCAAGCTCCGGAACCAGCTCCACGATGCCAAGCTCCGGTACCAGCTCCACGACGCCAAGCTCCGGTACCAGCTCGATGTCAAGACCAAGACACGCCATGCCAAGACCAAGACACGCCATGCCAAGACCAAGACACGCCAAGCCAAGACCAAGAGCCGCCAAACCAAGACCAAGACCAAGACCAAGACCCGCTAAGTCAAGACCAAGACCAAGACACGCCATGCCAAGACCAAGACACGCCATGCCAAGACCAAGACTCGCCATGCCAAGACCAAGACTCGCCATGCCAAGACCAAGACTCGCCATGCCAAGACCAAGACTCGCCATGCCAAGACCAAGACTCGCCATGCCAAGACCAAGACTCGCCATGCCAAGACCAAGACTCGCCATGCCAAGACCAAGACTCGCCATGCCAAGACCAAGACCCGCCATGCCAAGACCAAGACCCGCCATGCCAAGACCAAGACCCGCCATGCCAAGACCAAGACCCGCCATGCCAAGACCAAGACCCGCCATGCCAAGACCAAGACCCGCCATGCCAAGATCCACACCAAGACCAACACCCACGCCAAGACCAAGACCTATACCAAGACCCACGCCGAGCTTCGCCGCCTGACGCGCCACGCCGAGCTTCGCCGCCTGACTCACCACGCCAAGCCACGCCTGCCACGATGATGACGCGCCTGCCTCCTCGTCGGCCACGGATATGGCCGCTACCTGGTCGCCCGCCACGCCAAGTGCGCCCACCTCCCAGTCGGCCACGAATGTGGCCATTCCCTGGGCGCCCGCCTCGCCTGCTGCAGCGGCGTTCCACTCGCCGCCGCCACCTAACTCTGCCCCGGTGGATACGGGGACACGTGGTCTGGCGACCCACCGCCATGTCCCCCTCCCGCCCTCCCATGACTCTTGTTAATTTTTATGGACATCTGGTATCTGTCCTTAAGGGAGGGGCTCTGTCATGTTTGTGTAATCATGTTTTGTTTTAAGTCATGTTTTGTTTAGTTTCTGGCTTTTCACTCCCTTGTCTTGTCACCATAGCAACCATTAGTTTTCACCTGTCACGTCACGCACCTGTTTCACGTCTTGAGTCACGCACCTGTTTTCGTTAATCATGTCTGTAGTATTTAAGTTCAGTGTTTTTCAGTTTGTTTTTCTGACGACCTCGCACCCCATACCGCACCACATTTATGCTCTGTCCATTCCTCTATGATCCTGCTTCATGTCCCTTGTCACAGTAAGTTTTGGTTCCATGTTTATAGTCTTTTTGTTTTTTCATAGTTTATTCTCCGCCACTGTGCGCGCTTTTTGTTTGATCCTTTTTTTGTATTTATAGTTAGTTCTAGTGTTTCAATAAAAAAATGTACCTTAATTCCCGTCTCGCCCGTGCCAACTTTCCGTTGCATCCTGGAAAAGCAAACTCCCAAGATCAAGTCGTGACATAAACCACTCAAAATTCTACTATAAATAAGGTATACCAGAGTCCTATGTACACCATAGTAATTTATTGATATGCCGCATAATGTCCTCCTTTTTGGTGTCATGGAAATGGTCACCCTAAAACCACACCAGTTTCATATGCGCATTCACCGAACCCTTCTTTAGAGAACTACTTTTTTTTTTTCTTAATTTAATCTTAATTTATAAATATGAATCATGAAATGATGTTATTATATTAAAGAAATACTAATCAATATATTTTTTTACAAACAGAAAGTTACAGGAATGTACACATGATCCCATGTTTACATCTCATTGTGCAACATGTGAATGTTTTAGTGGGAACTAAATGCGATATCTGAAAGGGGTACAAATTATTTCCAAAGCGGGACCCCCACCCAGACATACAATACTAGTACACAGCTCATGAAAAACAATAATTTTTGTTATTGTCATTATGGAAATGGCTGCTGTCATTTGATTATAATAATAAAACATTTAACTTGTTATTTAGTCAGGTTTGGGACAGGTGTGGCCAGTGTGCACGTCTGACGTCGCTCACATGTGCTCCACTGAATGCTCAAAGAGCTTTTGCGTTTGCTCACGCATATGGAAAATTAGAGGGAACATTGTTTGGGGGTATCCATAAGACGCCGATAGGGAGAAGTTTTTATTTACACGATGAGTCGGGTGTGTCCTGACCTCCGTGGTGGAGGCTCCACCGAACCTCTGAGGCCGACTCACCGAACCCCTAGGGTTCGATCGAACCCAGGTTTAGAACCACTGGTCTACACACTGTGTCTGCTTGTAAGTACTCCGTGATTGTGCACTGCCGAATATGCTCCTCTGCTCGTAAACCAGCAATGACACGACGTGACGACGACGGGGGCGCGGGGTACTTTTTAGAGGCGGTATAGTACCGAATATGATTAATTAGCATCGCGGTACTATACTAATACCGGTATACCGTACAACCCTAGAGGAATGTTAAAAAAGGAGAACACTGGTGGGTATGTAAACACTAACCCAATTACAGATTTATGCTTTTCAAATGGAGCGTTAATTTATTTTGGCGACCTCTAGTTGTCACGATAACTCATGAAGTTGAGCTCATGGCGCAGTAATTTGAATGATGCGGACACACTTGTTACTGGATACTTTCTAACAAGCTTCTGCCGAATTTTCACTTGATACCTGTTTAAATGGACATGTGGTGTTTAAACTGCAATATTGTTCAAATAAGGACACTTTATCTATGTCTAGCTTGTATGCTTTTGTGTGCTTTGCTGTTGTGTAGCTGCTAGCTCCTAGTAGCCAACTATGTTTGCCTTTTGTAAATGACTTGACTAAAATAGAAGAAAAGACCAACCTTGTGTGCGAATTGGAGGACATTTAGATGTTAATTGGCTGCCCAGAATTTGCACAAGTAAACAAGCTGCAAAAATTTTATTTTTTTATTTTATTATTTTATTATTATTATTTTTTTTTTTTATCAGTGTACATGAATGAAGGTGTGTGTTGCTGGACCCGACTTGGACATTATCTGGACTGGACCTGGTTTTAAAAAAAACAACCTTTAAACGAAGCTAATTTCATTTACAACCAGGTCTGGTGAAGATAAGGTCCTTTCTTTCTTTTTCTTTTTCTTTTTTTTTTTTTCTTTTTTATTTTTTTAGATAAGATAAATAAATATTTTCTTGGATAAAAAAGAAAGTAAAACAATATAAAAATAATTACATAAAGGAGAAAAAAGAAGAAAAAAAAATAGTAATTAAATGAAAATGTTAGTGGACCAGCAGCACAAACAATCAAGTGTGCTTCAGGGACTGTGTTGTGTTCCTTGCAGAAGTGTTGTCCATGTTGTGGGAACCAGAATATTGATAGCAGAAAGAAACAACCCCTTTTGTGTGAGTGGGTGTGTATGAGTGTGAACGGGGGAGGGAGGGTTTTTTTTGGGGTTGATGCACTAGTTGAAAGTGTATCGTGTGTTTTTTTCTATGTTGATTTAATTAAAAAAATAAAAAAACAAGCTGCAGGAATGTTTGTATCGGACATTTTAGATGCAAGCTGATATCATCCAATACTTGGCTTTTCTTTGCACCCAATATCAATATCAGATCGGTACATCCCTATTAGCTGTAGTATTTATTATGATTAGTAATGCTTCTGTTTAGGCTTTGATGTGAAATCCTAATAAAAAATTTAAAAAAAACGCCCCAGTTTCTGAATAACCACTTAATTATGCATCACATCTTTATTTATAGTTGGATTTATGAATGCACCTGTGAAGATGTGTCATACATTTTGAAAAAAGCAAGAATCACATACAGTACATAGTAAATACAACAAACTGTTATAAGGCTCCGGCTGTCAATTATTTTTGTAATCAAGTAATCAATCAATTAGTTTATTCGGTCAATGGAGTAATCGGATACAGCACACTTTATAGGCTCAATGCGTATTCTAGGGGGAAATTATTGAAATGAACGAAAACATTTCTGCTTGCCATAATTGTCTTGTTTTCATGAATTTTACATTAACAACTTTGAATTTTCACTTTTAACATGTGGGTATTAATTAAAAAAAAATGGAAAAATAAAAATAAAAATGCTGACAGACAGCTATTGCGGGATCTGTGTACGCGTATTTAAAGTTCCGGTCACCCCAATGCAATCCGGATTTGATAACATTTTTTATTAGTTACACTCAATAAAGGATCAGTTGAAGCAACACAATATAATCAAAGTTTTTTTCAAATCGATTAATCACTGCAGGCCTGATACTTTATGACACACAAGCAGTGATGTGACTATAATTTGCCAGACATTTGACTCACATCAATAAGCGCATTAAAGGAGCCGTGTTGACACTTATTTTATGATTTCTATGAATATTGTACGTATTTAAAGTCGTTCTAAGCGCTCCAAACAGCTTCCACACACACACTTATAAGCACTTTCTATGCTCTTAAAACACTGCATACATTCTAAAAAAGACGTAGTTTTAATATGAAAACTTAAACGGGTACTTAAATCTCAACACCGGACATTCCCAAATAATTTTTTTAGATCATTAAGGTGGAAACTGTAGCTGCCATTATGACGTGCAGTTATGATTTTAAATTACCGTAAGTCTTGGACTATACAAAGTATTTCAATGGTTGGAATCCCCGCTTTTGCATGATATACAAGTTACTATGGTAATCTAATTAGTTACTATGGTAATCTAATTAGTTACTATGGTCATCTAAGTCACAGCAGCTCAGACGAGGCACCAAGCAGTGTGGGTGGGGTGTTTCTAGGGACTGACGCGGAAGGAGATTTTTACAACAAAGTTCTAAAGCTTAGTGATACATCAGATGTATCAGATTGTAGGTGTTTTGTTTTTTTTACCCTTCACGTTCATATTTCGCTGGTTTGTTGCATTTTTGTTACGTTTCGCTTGATTGTAAAATATGTCGATCGAGAGGGGGTGTGACGTTCGTATGTTGTCAATATTCAGTGTTTTATTGTTCATAGTTAATATTGCAAATCCCACATTCTTTATTTCCATGTACATTCTGGGTGTCTTATTCAGTAAAAAAAGTAAAAATTCCATTTTGTTTTTTAAGGCGGTCTGTCATAACGTTTTATTTAAATAGGACCCAAGTAGTAAGTACACATACTGTACAGTAGATTTTCACAGTTTACATATATATATATGTATATATATATGGATGTATGTATATATATATATACAGTCGTGGTCAAAAGTTTACATACACTTGTAAAGAAAATAATGACATGGCTGTCTTCAGTTTCCAATCATTTCTACAACTCTTATTTTTTTTGTGATAGAGTGATTGGAGCACATACTTGTTGGTTACAAAAAATATTCATGAAGTTTGGTTCTTTTATAAATGAATTATGGGTCTACTGAAAATGTGACCAAATCTGCTGGGTCAAAAGTATACATACAGCAATGTTAATATTTGGTTACATGTCCCTTGGCAAGTTTCACTGCAATAAGGCGCTTTTGGTAGCCATCCACAAGCTTCTGGTTGAATTTTTGACCACTCCTCTTGACAAAATTGGTGCAGTTCAGCAAAATTTGTTGGTTTTCTGACATGGACTTGTTTCTTCAGCATTGTCCACACGTTTAAGTCAGGACTTTGGGAAGGCCATTCTAAAACCTTAATTCTAGCCTGATTGAGCCATTCCTTTACTACTTTTGACGTGTGTTTGGGGTCATTGTCCTGTTGGAACACCCGACTGCGCCCAAGACCCAACCTCCTGGCTGATGATTTTAGGTTGTCCTGAAGAATTTGGAGGTAATCCTCCTTTTTCATTGTCCCATTTACTTTCTGTAAAGCACCAGTTCCATTGGCAGCAAATCAGGCCCAGAGCATAATACTACCACCACCATTCTTGACGGTAGACATGGTGTTCCTGGGATTAAAAGCCTCACTTTTTCTCCTCCAAACGTATTGCTGGGTATTTGGTCACATTTTCAGTGGACCCGTAATAAATTCATAAAAGAACCAAACTTCATGAATGTTTTTTGTGACAAACAAGTATGTGCTCCATTCACTCTATCACAAAAAATAAAAGTTGCAGTTACTGGAAACTCAAGACAGCCATGACATTATGTTCTTACAAGTGTATGTAAACATAATTGCCCAGGATTGCTGTAGAGCGCACCTACATATAAGCCGCACCCACCTAATTTTTGGACACATTTTATTTTGTACATATATTGGCCGAACATGTCTATAAACCGCAGGTGTACACATTGAAACATGAACATTAACAAAAGACAGTGCCTGTACCATGGCATACAGTAGTCACTGAGCGCGGTCTACATCCACCGTCTGGCTTTTTGGGGCCTATTAGTGCGGCGCCACTTTTGCTTTTTCGATGGCCTGTGTCGATCATCTTCGGTTTTGGGGCTGCGTTGCTTGCAATCGGTCGTTTTTGCTCCACGATGACGGTGAGTCCATTAAGCGCTAAATGGCTGACTGAATGGATGTGTGAGTGCGTTTGATGTAATGGGAACAATCTCATTGGTCCACCGTTGCCAGTTGGGCAATTACACTGGTCTGATGTAATAAAGCTAAATTTGTTGGCAGCACGTGAAGCTTGTGAACCCGGAGAAATCCATAAAATAACCACAACATTGTATAAAGCGCATTAAAAGGTGGGGATTAAAGTAAAGCGGGTTATACAGTAGGTAAGGTTGTATTTCTGCCTCATTCCTGTGAGAATCCTGCGTGTGACTAAAGCTCTAAGAAGTGGGACCATCGAGGCCTAGCTGCAGTGTGCTCAAACAACCACCAGGTAGCATATGTGAGCACATAATACTGTATCATCTCTTTTTTTTTTTTAACTTATCAGGTCAGTAGTGCATTCTTCACTCACACTTTAAGTGAGGGAGGAGGCAAAAATAACCCGGACCCACTGTAGTCCGGAAATTACGGTACTTTAGATCGTAGGAAGTGAACCGCGAAGTGGCGAGGCAACACTGTACTGAGTCAGCAGTTTAAAGAAAAAAGCAGCAAGGTCACAAGGGCCAACACCAGCCCCCGGGGGACGCCGGCTGCGGCCCCCTTGCCGACCGGGGCCATCGTCGCCCTGCAAGGACGAAAAAGAGCTTGGTTATCCCATGAAAGTTGGAATGTTTCAAAGGCGGAGAAAGCAAATACCGTGAAAAACCGTAGCAGTTGTGCAAAGCCTCCAATTTGGAATGTTTCAGAACGATCTCCTGGTAGTCGTCGACTTGTTTGACGTCCACCACCGTGAACTCCTCCGCGGGGGACAAGATGGCGACGTCCTCCTGCAGGCCGCAGAAACCCTCCAGACTGACGAAGAAGCAGGTGGTGATGTTGAAGTAGACCCCGCCCTCCACGTCCTCCTTCACCGACAGGTCCGTGTGCGCCGTGGTGAATCTACCGAACCTCACTCCGGCGCCCATCTCCGCCGCGTAGTCGCCGCTGGACACGCGGTAAACATTCCTGCACGCCGCCGGCTTCACCAGCCTCATGGCGTCCGTGAGCAGGAAGTGCAGGGACTTGAAGTGGAAGTCGCGCTCGTAGGTGCTGGCGTTGGCTCCCGTGGTCTCCACTTCGTCGTTGAAGGCCTTCCTGAAGGCGATCCCGTTGCCGTAGGCCAGGAGAGCGGCGGTATGTTCCTTCACACCGCCCGGGAGGAGCGTGGAGCATTTGTCGCTCCACGCTGCCTTGAGGCCCGGGTTGCCGCTCAGCTCTTTTCCCAGCACCTCTGAGTGGATCAGGCGCTCCATGACCTCGTCCCTGCACCCTTGGTAGAGGTCGTCCACAGCATCCGGGGCCATGTTTAGTTGTTTCGCTGCACTCACCTGGCAAAACAAAATACAAAAATAAGAAAAAAACTAAACTAAATACTTGGGCTGTGAATCTTTTGATTCAATTCGATTCAGATTCGATTCAAAATGTATACTTTTTTAAATAACATTGGGTGCCAGTTCTATGATTAACTACATTCTTCCATGAAATAGATACACTGCTGATACATTTCTACATTACTTAAAATAAAACTGGTTTTGTTTTGATAACATTTTACCCAAATATTTAATAAAGTCAAATACAAATAAGGCAACAAGAGAAGTATCCCACACTTCTCTTTTCTAAAGTAAATATGTACACCAGATATGATCATCTACATCAACAATATGATTTGCCTTGTGTGTATGAGAGTGTTTCAGTAGTGTGTATGTTATGGAGTATTTCAGTAGTGTGTATGAAAGTGTTTCAGTACTGTTTATGAAAGTGTTTCAGTAGCGGCGACGTGTGACGGCAGCAGAGCGACAAGGGAGAGGCCCGGCTAGCGGCTGGCAGCAACGGGACCACATCGCGGCGACGAGACCGGTGACAACGGCGAGGCTAGCGCGAGAGAGGCCAGACGGGATCCCATCAAAGATCTTGGGCATCAGACGACATCTATCGGGACCGGGGACAGCCTAGGCCGAAGGCAGTGAACACCTGCGACAGCCAAGATCAACATGGGGCCAAAGAAGGTGCTCTCTCCTGATGAAGGTGAGGAGATAAGGAGATCGCTTGAATTTTTAACAGCAGAAGTATCAGCCATAAAGCAGTACCAACAGACAATTATGCAGCTGGTGGAGTCAAAAGGTATATTCATGGACATGGCAAATGTGGAAGCTTGCCACCCACTCCATAAGAAGAAGGATAATTCGGCACCAGTAATAATAATGAGATTTGTCAATAGGAAACATAAAACTGCATTACTAAAACAAGGGAGGAAGCTGAAAGGAACAGACGTGTACATAAATGAACATTTAACAAAGAAAAACGCAGACATAGCCAGAAAAGCACGTAGCTTAAGAAAACAAGGAAAAATACAACAAACATGGACAGCAAACTGCAAAATATTTATTAAACTAAATGGAACACCAGAGGAAGCAAGAGTAATAGTCATAAGGAAAATAGCAGAGCTGGATAAATTTCAATAACGATAAAAAAATTAAACACAACCATGACACAAACAAACAATAATCAATCAAACAGAGAATTTATAACCTTTTCCAGCAATGAATATAACAGGACGGAATTGGACAGTGCTATAGATCCAGACACACATTTTTTTTCTCACATGGACAATAATTGTTTATATTATACAGAAGTACAGTACAACACCAACATTAATTCCAATAACAAACTGTCAATTATTCACATTAACTGCAGAAGCTTGTATGCCAATTTTAACAATATGAAATCATTTTTGGAACAATTTAAAGAACCTTTCAAAATTATCGCTGTATCAGAGACATGGATGGATCCAAAAAAAGGAATGGACTTTGGACTAGAAGGATATGAACTCAATTATATTAATAGAGTAAATAAGAATGGAGGCGGAGTTGCTGTATATGTGATGAAGGACTTCCTTTACAAGGTGGTAAAAAACATGTCACTGGCTATTGACAATGTTTTAGAGTGTATAACCATTGAGATATATCATGAAAGAAGTAGAAATGTATTGATCAGTTGTATATATAGGGCACCCAACTCAAGTATTGAAGGATTTGAAGACTGGATTAAGGGAACTTTCAATGGAATCAGTCAAAAAGTACTTTTTTTATGTGGAGACTTCAACATTGATCTCTTGAACCCCAACAAGCAAAAGTCCATTAATGATTTCACAGATACAATGTATAGTATGAGTTTGTATCCCCAAATCACAAGGCCAACCAGAATTGCAAGTCACAGTGCTACACTTATTGACAATATCTTCACTAATGTCTTTGAAAATAACACAATAAGTGGACTGTTAACAACCGACATCAGCGACCATCTGCCAGTCTTTACTATTTATGATGGGAACTACAGGAAGAAGAATATTGACAAAAAGACATTTCAAAGACTATGCACAGAGGAAGGAATGATTTCCTTCAGGAATGATCTGAGGAAACAAATTTGGGACAACGTATATAATGAAGATGATGTAGATGATGCATATGGGAATTTTGTTAACACCTTTCTTACACTCTATGATAAACATTGCCCATGGAAAGAACGTAGTAAGAAGCAAAAGAAAAACAACCAACCATGGATGACAAAAGGACTGAAAAATGCTTGTCACAAAAAAAACACATTGTATCGAATATTTATAACACAGAGATCTATAGAGGCAGAAAATAAGTATAAGAAATATAAAAACAAACTAATTGGTATACTACGAACATGTAAGAAGGAATACTACAGTCAATTATTAAACAAGAACAAAAACAACATGAGAGCAACATGGGGCATCCTAAATAGCATCATTAAAAATGGTGCTAAGAAAGATTACCCCCAGTACTTTCTAGATGGAAATACAAAAAATGACAATATGAACCAAATAGCGGAACGTTTCAATGATTATTTTGTTAATATCGGAAAAAATCTGGATCAAAGAATTCCAAATGCAGATGATGGGTCAGTTGAGGCCTTGAGTGAGCTCATAGACAGAAATCCCAATTCCATGTTTCTTAAAAGTGTAACAAAAGAAGAAATAATCAAAATTGTAAAAAATTGTAAATCCAAGACCTCAACCGACTGTCATGGAATAGATATGGTAACGATAAAAAAGGTTATACAAGACATTTCAGAACCTCTGACATATATCACCAATGTATAATTTTTAACCGGTAAATTCCCTGATATAATGAAAATTGCAAAAGTCGTACCAATTTATAAGAATGGAGACGTACACCAGTTTACTAACTACAGACCAGTTTCATTACTTCCACAATTCTCCAAAATCTTGGAAAAATTATTCAATAGTCGATTAGATTTATTTATTAACAAAAGTGGGACACTTGTGGAGAACCAATATGGATTCCGAGCAAATATCTCAACATCAATAGCACTAACCAAAATAACAGAGGAAATTACCAATGCAATAGATGGTAAAGAATGTGCGGCCGCAGTATTCATGGACTTAACAAAAGCATTTGACACAATTAATCATGATATTTTAATACGAAAATTAGAACGATATGGCATCAGAGGTTTGGTATTGAATTGGGTAAGAAGTTATTTAACCAACAGGAAGCAATATGTAAATATGGGTGAAAATATGTCAACACGGCTAGATATATCCTGTGGTGTACCCCAGGGGTCAATACTGGGACCAAGATTGTTCAATCTTTATATAAACGACATTTGTAAGGTTACGAAGGACTTAAAGTTGGTTTTATTTGCAGACGACACAACTGCTTTCTGTTCAGGAGAGAGCACACAGAAGATAATACAAATAATAACAGAAGAAATGAACAAATTAAAAAGATGGTTTGACAAAAACAGACTGTCTTTGAATCTCAGTAAAACTAAAATAATACTATTTGGTAATAGTAGAAAAGAGCATCATACACAAATACAAATAGACGAAGTAGACATAGAAAGGGTAAAAGAAACTAGATTTTTGGGAGTATTAATAGATGATCAAATGAACTGGAAATCTCATATACAAAACATACAACATAAGGTGGCAAAAAACATTTCAATAATGAATAAAGCAAAATATGTCCTGGGCCAAAAATCACTGCATATTCTCTACTGCTCGCTAGTGTTACCATATCTGAGTTATTGTGCAGAAATATGGGGAAATAACTACAAATGTGCGCTACATTCGCTAACCGTGTTACAAAAAAGATCAGTTAGAATAATACATAATGTTGGATATAGAGAACACACAAACCCTTTATTTATTAAGTCAGAAATATTAAAGTTTGGTGATTTGGTAAAATTGCAAACAGCTAAAATGATGTACAAAGCAAACTATAACCTGCTACCAAAGAATGTACAACAATTCTTCTCAACTAAAGAGGAGAAATATAACCTTAGAGGAAAAAATAATTTAAAACATTTATATGCACGTACAACACTTAGAACTTTTAGCATATCAGTATGTGGAATTAAATTATGGAATGGATTAAGTAAAGAAGTTAAAAATTGTACTGATATGATCCAGTTTAAGAGGTTGTTCAAAATAATAGTGCTTACAGAGTACAAAAAAGAAGAATTATGAGAAATACTTTCAACCTTATTGAAAATAAGGTTGAAAGTATCTCAGTATGTTAATAATGACTGAATTAATTAATTAATTACATATTACAAAACTGTTGTATACTAATTCATAGATGTTATTTTATTATATAAAAGGTCAGTAAATGATTCTATATATTTGTAAACGCTTGAAGTGAGAAAGGGGTAGGATTAAATAAGCTTTGCTTCTTCCTACTCCTTTTCGGGCATGATGTAAAATGAAATGATATGAAATTGTGTGATGTATTATGATGTAAGTGTGTTCATGTTCGAAATAAACTAAAGAAAGAAAGAAAAAAAAGTGTGTATATAAGTGTTTCAGTAGTGTGTATGAGAGTTTTACAGTACTGTGTATGAAAGTGTTTTAGTAGTGTGTGTGAGAGTGTTTCAGTAGTGTGTATGAGTGCGTTTAGTAGTGTGTATGAGAGTGTTTCAGTACTGTGTATGAAAGTGTTTCAGTACTGTTTATGAAAGTGTTTCAGTAGTGTGTATGTTATGGAGTGTTTCAGTAGTGTATTTGAGTGCATTTAGTAGTGTGTATGAGAGTGTTTCAGTACTGTGTATGAAAGTGTGTCAGTACCGTTTATGAAAGTGTTTCAGTAGTGTGCATGAGAGTTTTACAGTACTGTGTATGAAAGTGTTTAGTAGTGTGTGAGAGTGTTTCAGTAGTGTGTATGTTATGGAGTGTTTCAGTAGTGTGTATGAAAGTGTTTCAGTACTGTTTATGAAAGTGTTTCAGTAGTATGTATGAAAGTGTTTCAGTAGTGTGTATGAGAGTTTTACAGTACTGTGTATGAAAGTGTTTTAGTAGTGTGTGTAAGAGTGTTTCAGTAGTGTGTATGAAAGTGTTTCAGTACTGTTTATGAAAGTGTTTCAGTAGTATGCATGAAAGTGTTTCAGTAGTGTGTATGAGAGTTTTACAGTACTGTGTATGAAAGTGTTTTAGTAGTGTGTGTGATAGTGTTTCAGTAGTGTGTATGTTATGGAGTGTTTCAGTAGTGTGTATGAGTGCGTTTAGTAGTGTGTGTGAGAGTGTTTCAGTAGTGTGTATGTTATGGAGTGTTTCAGTAGTGTGTATGAGTGCGTTTAGTAGTGTGTGAGAGTGTTCCAGTAGTGTGTATGTTATGGAGTGTTTCAGTAGTGTGTATGAAAGTGTTTCAGTACTGTTTATGAAAGTGTTTCAGTAGTATGTATGAAAGTGTTTCAGTAGTGTGTATGAGAGTTTTACAGTACTGTGTATGAAAGTGTTTTAGTAGTGTGTGTGAGAGTGTTTCAGTAGTGTGTATGTTATGGAGTGTTTCAGTAGTGTGTATGAGTGCGTTTAGTAGTGTGTATGAGAGTGTTTCAGTACTGTGTATGAAAGTGTTTCAGTACTGTTTATAAAAGTGTTTCGGTAGTGTGTATGAAAGTGTTTCAGTAGTGTGTTTGAGAGTTTTACAGTACTGTGTATGAAAGTGTTTTAGTAGTGTGTGTGAGAGTGTTTCAGTAGTGTGTATGTTTTTGGAGTGTTTCAGTCGTGTGTATGAGTGCGTTTAGTAGTGTGTATGAGAGTGTTTCAGTACTGTGTATGAAAGTGCTTCAGTACTGTTTATGAAAGTGTTTCAGTAGTGTGTATGAATGTGTTTCAGTAGTGTGTATGAGAGTTTTACAGTATTGTGTATGAAAGTGTTTCAGTAGTGTGTGTGAAAGTGTTTCAGTAGTGTATGAGAGTTTTTCAGTAGTGTGTATGAGTGTGTTTCAGTAGTGTGCATGAGTGTGTTTCAGTAGTGTGCATGAGAGTGTTTCAGTAGTGTGTATGTATGAGAGTGTTTCAGTAGTGTGTATGTTATGGAGTGTTTCAGTAATGTGTATGAGTGCGTTTGGTAGTGTGTATGAGAGTGTTTCAGTACTGTGTATGAAAGTGTTTCAGTACTGTTTATGAAAGTGTTTCAGTAGTGTGTATGAAAGTGTTTCAGTAGTGTGCATGAGAGTGTTTCAGTAGTGTGTATGTATGAGAGTGTTTCAGTAGTGTGTATGTATGAGAATGTTTTAGTAGTGTGTATGAGTGTGTTACAGTACTGTGTATGAAAGTGTTTCAGTAGTGTGTATGAGAGTGTTTCAGTAGTGTGCATGAGAGTGTTTCAGTACTATGTATGAAAGTGTTTCAGTTATGTGTATGAGAGTGTTTCACTACTGTGTATGAAAGTGTTTCAGTAGTGTGCATTAGAGTGGTTCAGTACTGTGTATGTGTGTGTTTCAGTAGTGTGTATGAGAGTGTTTCAGTAGTCTGTATGAGACTAGACTAGAGCGCTAATCACTAGCTGGAAATAGAGCGCTATTTGCTCGCTGGCAACTACAACGATATTCGCTAGCAGGCAACTAGAGCATTTATCGCTAGCTGGCAACTAGAGCGCTAATCGTTAGTTGGCAAAAAGAGAGCTAATAGCTAGCTGGAGACTAGAGTGTGCATGCTAGCTGGCAACTTGAGCACTAATCGCTAGCTCGCAACAGGAGCGCTAATCGCTAGCTGGCAACTAGAGTGCTAATTTCTACCTGACAACCACACCGCTAATCGCTAGCTGACAAATAGAGCGCTAATCGCTAGCTGAATAAACAAATGTATATGATAATAGAGTATAATTGTGTGAATGCCAAAAGGCATTTATTATTTATTATTGTTTTTTTTTATTTTAAACCTACAAGGGCATGCCACTGACATTTATAAACTACACAAAGGTGTGTTGGATTAATGATAATGTCTCTAAAGATATTTAAATGTGTGGAAAAATTGCGGAGAGGAAATAAAAAAATAAATATATATTTTTAAAGTCTATATACAACCAAAGACCTCCTGCAGTACCTCTGCAAACCCCTAGAGTTAAAGCCATGTGACTACTACTCGTATAGCACTCTCATATTGCATGCTTTAAAGTTGTTTTCTCCCAGGATGACAGTAAGCACAAACACATCTATGGAAATTGAACTCACCGCGCCGCAGACCACCACCATGGTCACAAGTGCGAGGGACGCTTGCTTCTTGTCCCACATCTTCTCTCCTTCCTCCCCTTGGTGTCTGCTCAAAATGCTGCAACGCAATGAAAAGTTGAATCTTGAATGTTTTTGATTTCTCAAATGTTTTTTTTTTTCCCCCACCCCTAAAAGTAAGACACGACCATGCTTGCTTAACTTGGCTTCTAGTTGAAATTCCTTCAACGTGAGCTCAGCCAAATTGTTATCTTGGTTCTTCAGCATCACACAACATTCATCATCCCCGTAGCGTAACGACTGAAGCAAAACGAAGCTTACCTCTCTTTGTAAAAAAAAATGTTTTTAAATATATATATACATATATATATATATATATATATATATTAACGTAAAATCAGGAAATCTAGTCCATGCACCGCAAACGACACGATGTGATATACACTCTGTGGGAAGTGAAAAAAAATTATCTCTCTGGGCAACTCCTTGTTCCTTTCCTGTGGAAGGAAATAACCATTAGCCGCCTCTATGTCTCATTGGCTGCAGCTACTGGCTGACTCTTAACCTTTTTCAACCTCATTCTGTACTCACTGCAAATATTCCAACATTCCATTCTCGTGGTGGTCCGGGGGTCATTGTGACACCTACAGAAGCAGTTTAAAAATCAAGCACGAATCAACCAGTTTGCAGCTTGGATGGGTAGGAAATGGATTTAGGGAATATTTTTCCACCAAGTACCACCTCAAAAGAACACTTGTACCACCATATTGAGCAAATTCAAAATACAGTGGCGTAGTAGGCCCAAGTGTTCATCAAAAACAAGGCAGAGGTTTTATTTAACAGGCATATTTAATATGTGTGGCCACTACATTACACGCAGTGTGAACAGTAACACTGTGTTTGAATATTTAATTATTTGGCGCACCTCGAGATGAAGCCTGTGCACCACGGTTGGAGAATTGCTGTTTTAAGGTGATAAAAAATACATCATGAATGCTGATGTAAAATTACAAAACCCAAAACCAGTGAAGTTAGCACGTTGTGTAAATCGTAAATAAAAACAATACGATGATGTGCAAATCCTGTTCAATTTATATTCAATTCAATATACTGCAAAGACAAGATATTTAATGTTATATATATATATATATATATATATATATATATATATATATATATATATATATTTACATATACTGTATGGGTGTGTGCATACACACATATATATGTGTTTGTGTATATATGTATACATATAATCTATATACATCTCTCTTTCTCGGGGGCCACATTGGATTTAAAGAATTTGGCCGTATAAGTACAGTATATATACTGTATGTACATATATCTGTGTGTGTGTGTGTGTGTGTGTGTATATATATATATATATATGTATGTATGTATGTATGTGTGTGTCTATATATACATATATATGTATGTATATATGTGCGTGTGTGTGTGTGTGTGTGTGTGTGTGTGTATCGATCCATCCATTTACTACCGCTTGTCCCTTTTGGGGTCGCGGGGGGTGCTGGAGCCTATCTCAGCTGCATTATATATACATATATACAGTATATATGTGTATATATACATATATGTATGTACATATAGATGATAGATAGACAGATTCTCTTAATCCAATGTGGCCCCCAAGTCAAAAAGTTTGGGCACCCGTGGTCTAAGACCACGTATACTCCACTCAAAAAACAAAATGGTTTGTCCCACCTGGAAAGCAGCAAACCTAACGTGGAACACTTCACTCACGTCATAACATCGTCGAAGCTCAGCTGAAAGGTGACAGAAGAAAGGTGTAAGTTATATTCCATCCATCCATCCATCCATCCAGTTTCTACCGCTTGTCCCTTTCGGGGTCGCGGGGAATCGCTGGAGCCTATCTCAGCTGCATTCGGGCGGAGGGAGGGGTACACCCTGGACAAGTCGCCACCTCTTCGCAGGTAAGTTATATTCACTTTTGCATTTCATTGCCCATATCTCTGATGCGTTCAAGGACCCTCAAATAAAGTTAGAAACGGAGGCATCCCTAGGTTTTTGAAAGACGGGGGGAGACTTAACTCCCAGGAGATGCACTGATAATAATATACTGTAATAATGATGATGTATTATTATTATTCGTACTGTTTTTCCACTGATATCCTTATGCAAGTGTATCAGCGCATCTCTACTTTACACTCTGAAGTAAAGTCAAACTTGACAGATTTTGAATCATATTCAGGCGGATAATGACAGGTTATATGACTATTTATATTCTTGCCACTTTGTATGAAATTTTGTCACTAAAAAAAAAAGTTTTTTAAACAAATCTAAATTATCATGCGGGGTATAACTAGATATGTTATTTACATCTTTAAAATCATAATTAAGAGTGTTTCATTACTGTGTATGAAAGTGTTTCAGTAGTGTGAGTGAGAGTGTTTCAGTAGTGTGTATGAGAGTTTTTCAGTAGTGTGTATGAGTGTGTTTCAGTAGCGTGTATGAGAGTGTTTCAGTACCGCGTTTTAAAAAGCTGGTTTCAACCACATCCATGCATATTTTTTTTATTGCACGTAAACAGTAAGTGTGTGTGAGGAGAAGCGACATTGGGTTTTGGGTGGAATGGGGGGCCCTGGAGGTCTTGTGTATGGGGCCCCAGAATGTGATGCTGAGTCCCTGCCTACAGCACAGTAAATTCCCTCACCTGATGACATTACATAACACAGTTTTGTGTCTCGCGTGTTTCTCTTCCTGACCTCGGCTGAACTTCCTTTGTCCTCTGCTACCACAGGACAACAATATCACATTTGCTAAGTTTGCAGACTTTTTAGCCAGCTTCTCACTGTGTGTGGGGGGGAGCAGGATCGCATGTTGAGTGACAACATCCCACTTCCTCCAGATGCAAGCTGCCTGTGGTGATGTTGAGCTGTCACTGTTTTTTTCAAGCTTTTATTTCAATGCATTGTTATAATCATGCCCCTTTGCTCATATAAAAGGAATAACTAATAGTTGATTTTTTTCAAAATATTGTTTTTATTATTTCATAAGTCCGTAGATATGCATTGCACAGGGGCGCCCAATCTTTTTCCACTGAGGGCCACACACTGACAAATCAATGGATGCAGGAGCCATTTTGGTAGTTTTCACCTTCAAAATCAGTACAATATATATATATTTTGCAAAATAACTAGAAAATGCAATTTCGGTAAAAGATTTCTGTGAATGCTGAAAGTCAGCACGCAGGCCAGGAAGCATCAAGTGACAATCATATGTGCAAAATGAGCTAAAAAAAAAAAGCTAACAATAACATGCTTGCAGTTAGAATTAGTGAAATACCAAAATATATAGCACTGACACTGAGCCAGATTAGCTTAAAAATTGTACCATGCTCATGTTAGCATGCTAAAATGCTGACTAAGTGTCAAGTGCCAAAATAAATGACTCACGTGTACCATAAAAATCTCTTTGAAATCCCAGCCTGCTAACCTTAGGTCGCATAAAGTATCTACAAAATTAGCTAAAAGATAAGATTGCATACTAACAGGTATCATTCGTCAAGAAAAAAAATGTTTTGCTTTTTTTTTGTTACATATACTGTCAGGTTTGAACACTGTTGACATCTATTAAACGAGACAAGAAGCAAAGAATCAAACAGAGACAGAATTCAATTTGGCTCAGTGAGGAGAGACGCCTGGACCTCAGTGTCTCAGCACGCTCTGGCGAAAGATTGTACGCCACCTCTTTTATTTGGACTTTCTCTGATTACATGGCAACAGCTTTTTCTAAGGGACGTGGGTCGTAAACAGCCATCGCCTTTGATTACAACAGTTCAAAGAAAAGGTCGTAAAACAGTTCAAAGAAGCGGTGCCTGGAGGGGAGTCTGGTCCTGCTTCCTCTTCGCTTTTGTAGTTCTTGGGTCAAGACAATATCTTTCTGTTGATTACAATACATGAAAGAAACAGAACACCTTCATTTTGCTTCCCATCATACACAGTGGAGTTTTACAAGCCTTCTTCTTGGTAAGTTCAAAGACAGCTTTTGTCTTCTCGCCAGAAACTTATTTCAACACAAAATGTTGTGATAACTTAGATACAATTATTCTGACATATACTGTAGTATTGTACATGGTAATTGGGAATTGTTATTTATTGTATATATTTTATACAATTATACTATAATATAATAATATAATATATCACTATATAAAATATACTGTATATATACTATGTAAATATTACATATGTTATATTTTATATTGCTACTATGGTACATTTTTTGGTCTACTTTATACCTGCATTATCCTTTCCATCCTTTGTAACTGAGCTACTGTGTGGAACAATTTCCCTTGTGGATCAATAAATATTGCCTAAGTCAAAGTCTAAAGTGTATACCTACACACTCAGCAAAGGAGCTGCCATGCTGATAGTAGAATGGTAACAATTGTGCGGTGAATTGTTCAAATTAAATAAAATAGCTACTGGTCACCAAATGGCCCCCCGGGCTGCACTTTGGACACCAATGGCATTGCAGGTCCGATGTAGCCATAATACATCCCACTGGCATACATTTATTTCAACTACACATTTAGTAAATAATCATTGTGACGATTCAGTGTTAACTATGTGAAAACAACACTAAAGTAAAATGTATTCTGCTTGTGTTTTTTGTAAATTTTTTAAAAAGCTTTTATTTGTCAAGTACCTACCCGGAAGCGGAAGCGTTTCCGGTTACAATGGCGGCAAAATGAAAAAGCTAAAAACGGTCGACTTGTTGCCGTGTTTCTTTTCCCAAAACAGCCTGCTCAGGTGCAACTAAACGACTCGGCTTTAGTATAAACACTTATTTACTTCACCTTTTGGAGAACAACTGGACTGTCGAGTGTACCGACAAGATTGGTGAGTTTTTTAACGTAACGCAGTTCAAACATACATTACTAACTGTAGTCTTAATGTCAAATATTAACATGGCTCCTTGTCTTGCTAGCTAACTATTGCAACGACAATTAGCCGACAAGATATGACAATGCTCTCGAATATTTTATTCAACTTCGTTTTTTCGGTACGTTAGTTTGGTAGATATGTATGTATTTTACATATTTTTCATTATTATTGCGAGTAATTTACTAATGTGTATACATAGTGGGTCTAACTGACAATGGACTATATAGTTATTAGTACAGTATAGTCACGTGAATATGCATGCCCTTTAATAATGCATCTAATTTCTAACCTATGTTGTATTTTTATTGGCCTCTAGTAGAGCTAATACAAAAGCTGTATGAAAAAAGTCAGCCTGTACAAAGATCATACTATTTGACACTGCCAGTGTTGTATTACCCTAACAATATGTGTATTATTATTAGAGATGTCCGATAATGGCTTTTTTACCGATATTCCGATATTGTTCAACTCTTAATTACCGATTCCGATATCAACCGATACCGATATATACAGTCGTGGAATTAACACATTATTATGCCTAATTTTGTTGTGATGCCCCGCTGGATGCATTAAACAATGTAACTTTACCATGAATTGATTCACGTGGTGAAAACAAGTTGAAAAACGTATTCGGGTGTTACCATTTAGTGGTCAATTGTACGGAATATGTACTGAACTGTGCAATCTACTAATAAAAGTCTCAATCAATCAATCAAAAACAAGGTTTTCCAAAATAAGAGAACAACTTCAACTCCAGTTATGGAAAAAAGTGCCAACATGGCACTGCCATATTTATTATTGAAGTCACAAAGTGCATTATTTTTTTTAACACGCCTCAAAACATCTTGGGATTTGGGACATGCTCTCCCTGAGATAATCCTAATACCCACTACAACTATGGGAAATACTATACTTTGATTTTCACAAAGTGCATTATTTTTTTTATTTTTTTTAAACATGCCTCAAAACACCAGCTACAAAAACAATGAAGGCACACAGCTTCAGTCCAGAGTGTACTAGAGCATACTTGCCAACCTTGAAACCTACGAATTCGGGAGATGGGGGCGGGGGGACTTGGTTGGGTTGGGGGGGGCAGGGTTTGGTGGTAGCACGGGTGTATATTGTAGCGTTCCGGAAGACTTAGTGCTGCAAAGGGTTCTGGGTATTTGTTCTGTTGTGTTTATGTTGTGTTACGGTGTGGATATTCTCCCGAAATGTGTTTGTCATTCTTGTTTGGTGTGGGTTCACAGTGTGGCGCATATTTATAACAGTGTTAAAGTTGTTTATACGGCCACCCTCAGTGTGACCTGTATGGCTGTTGATCAAGTACGCGTTGCATTCACTAATGTGTGTGTAGAAGCCGCATATATTATGTGACTGAGTGACGCTGTTTGTATGGTGGAAAAGCGGACGTGACGACAGGTTGTAGAGGACGCTAAAGGCAGTGCCTTTGAGGCACGTCCCCAATAATGTTGTCGGGTGGAAATCGGGAGAATGGTTGCCCCGGGAGATTTTCGGGAGGGGCACTGAAATTCGGGAGTCTCCCGGGAATATTGGGAGGTTGAAGCTGATATCGATAATTTCCGATATTACATTTTAAAGCATTTATCGGCCGATAATATCGGCCTGCCAATATTATCGGACATCTCTAATTATTATGGTAGTAAGTTGCAATAGTATCCTAACTACACACCATTCAGTTTGATGCAGTGAAGTTCTACACCACTGTAAAAAACAACCACAATAATAGACAGATTATTAAATGAATGTGTCTTTGACGTTTCCAAAAACAGTGTCATTATCTTTGAAAAAGCACGATTATTGATTCAATTATGCTCCCAAAGCCATATATGTACAGCTCCACTAATGGACATTGGAGTGTTACTTTCAAAGGCAAAATTTAAGTATTGCTAGAAACACAATTTTATATGGGACTTTATTGTATTATATGTATAGTACATGTTCCAAAAAGAAAAAAGCATAAAACACCACCAGAATTAGAGATATTACAAGTCAAAGTGATGAAGCTTAGTGTTAAGCTCATGACTTGGTGTAACTAAACATTAAAGTTAAAGTTAAAGTACCAATGATTGTCACACACACACTAGGTGTGGCGAAATTATTACCCTATAAGATGAAGGCAATTGCATTTTATTGATATTTGAAATGTATTCAATGTTTATAAATGAATATTTAAATGTACTAAATGTAAAAAAGGGAATAAATATTCAAAATAAGATCATTAAATGAAATCTAGTTTGGTTACGCCATCATGAGCGCAACACAACGTTGTAAAAGTTTCAACTACAATTCTAAATAAGATGTCAAAAGCAAACTGAAATCAAATACACACAGCTTAAAGATTGATCAATACCTATTTAAATTTAGTAATACATAAATATGATGATTTATCAAAATATGAAATAAATATACCTAAACAGAACGCTCATGATGGTTACACCAAAAAGTAACGCTATGAATCGCGTTTTTCCCAGGTTTTGGGGTGTTTTTATGCTATTTCCAAGCATCTCCTTTTTATTATCGTTGATTTTAAATGGTCAAACTAATGCATATTATATATGCATGCCCTAGTAAACAAAAAAAAAGTCATATTTATTTTGATTGTTACATTTTGAAGTACATTTGTGCAGGTGGGTGCGAATGTACCCATTACCAGAGCTGTACACATGTTTTGACAGGTTGAAAGAAAACATGGGTTGATGATCACTACCCAGAGTTAATTCAAGAGGTGAATAATAAGCTGGCGAGGATGAGCAAGTGGGGACAGCGGCTGAAGAAGGTGGAGCGGCTCGCCGAGACATTCCAGAACAACCCCGTGGTCACGCCCTACAAGCCTCGGCTGTTGCCTTGTCAGCCTTCCTCCGTCTGGAAGCTCTTCCCTCGTCAAACTTTGGCGATCAGCTTCGCTCAGAGCTGCAAAGAGGTGACGAGGAACTCGTTTCAATCGTATATAGTTCAGAAGACTACACTGTGGAACCCATGATTGTGTTATATACATTACATTTTTGTTTTCTCAGCCTGTACATGTTTTTGCACTTGAAAAAGAGAAGGCGCTTCAGGGGCAAAGGATCTTCCTGGTTACCAGTTATACTGAGCTATGGCATTACTACAGGTAACATACATACATACATACGTACTGTGAGAATAGATTTAGACAGAATATATTGATCCACTAAGGGAATTGTTTGATCAGTATAGCTCAGTTACAAAAAGAAAATATAAAATTACACTCTCAAAAGCCCTATAAAAGTAAACAATAACAAATATAGTGATGGAATATAATACGGGTAGACTATATAATGTAATAAATTACACAAAAGTCCTGTACTTACAAATTGACAAGGAACATAATTACAGATAAACAAGGAATGAATAAAAGTAAATACAATGTAACTGTACACAATATACAAAAATACATTACAATGCAATAGTGTTATGCAAGTAGTAACATGAAGAAACCAGTATGACCGAAAGGTGGGTCAATCTTCACTTTGTTCTACGGGCAGGTTTTATTGAACAGTTTCACACCCTTAGCTCACAAAGATGTTAAAGGGGACCTGCACTTTTTTTTGGTATTTTGCCTGTCGTTCACAATCATTACAAGAGGCAAGAACACTAATGTCTTTTTTTGTAATGATTTTAAAGATGTTAAAAAAACGCTTGGAAGATGCGGCTAATGGGAGTCATCGTTATAGCCTTCAAAGCCCTCTAAAAGAACTTCAAAATTAGCAGACTACAATATAATATAATAATATGTAATAAAAATACTCTACATATTTACCGTATTTTTGTCATTTTAAGCATTGCCGGAACTAATTTCCTTGACGTATTTATTTCCATTTCCATAGTAGCACAATTCCGACTTCTGGCAACAAGTGTGTGTGTTCTTCTTCCGTCAACAAATGCAAGTGTGTTCTAATCATGGCAGACTTGGTAACAGACGAAGACGACAAATTTTTGGACAAATTAGTCTTCACAACCTTATCTTTTTGAACCTGAATATATGGAGGATGAACTGCTGCTTATAGAAATGAGCACAAAGGAAGGGTGACACTTTGGAGCAGACGGAAGCCGAGTAAGTGAGGTTTGGCCTGACTTGACGTGTCAAATATAGAACTTGGAGCCCAGCTATTTTGACATAAATAGAGTGCTTAACCAAAATCAACTGAAAACGGCCCTGGCCAGCTGGACCAAACATACAACTGTCCATTGAGTGAGTCAATAACATTGATCACGATACATGCAACACGTCATGCTTGTTATTACAACTTCATACGTTGTCGAGCTAGCTGTGTACAAACAAAACATGAAATGTGGGCTAATACTTTGCAGATACTGTGATATGATTGTTTATGTTGTTCAGTCAGTACAGATTGGTGTCTTATCGCATTGTGTTGTGCATTACAAATTCATACACGATTCAGGTGCTGACGAAGAAGCTAGCTTATTTCTCGCCGTAGCTAGCTCACGTCTAATACCGTAGCACGCCGATAAATTAGTACGCTAGAAAAACAGTTCCTCAGTGTTCGCTCTTACGATAACAATGTCGCTACTGCTTGGTTATTATACAGGTTACGGAATGTAAATGACGTATTGACAGTTTTTGGGTGCATTTTTAAAGGGATTTAGAGGTAGAATTGATTACCGGTACTACCATTAGCTGCATTGATAGCCATCTAGAACGAGCCCTTTTTTACATGTAAAAAAGCAAAAAACATTGTGTTTTGTTGTCTCTCATAAGTATTGTGAACGATATGAAAAAATGCAGTTCCCCTTTAACTGGTCTATAATAAAAAAATTATACACGTGTATCATGAAGTGAACGATATATAGACCTCATTCTTCAGCACATTGACTTTGCAGCTTAGCCGTGTTTTTACTGTAAAGCAGCCAGTGCATTTTTATTTAATTTTATTAGTTGATTTAAACAGGGACAACACACATTAATCAACATTGCTGTAAATGCTGAAGTTTTTGTTACAAAGCTAGGGCAAAGTGCTACTTTTGTCCTCTTCTACCTCATTAGTAGGCTTTCATTAGAACAACGGCGTTAGGTCTCTCAAAAATAATGAGTGATGTCATACACAAAGACAGTTACATTTTGAGGTTCTCGTGAATTTCACGCGATGCTGACACTTTTTGTTCCCAGGACCTACACTCAGTCCTTGATGCACTGCTATGAAGTGATACCAGAGGGCGCTGTTTGCAAACTTTACTTTGACTTGGAGTACTACAAGCCCTCCAACCCAGAGGCAGATGGGAACAAGATGGTGTCATTGTTAATCGAGGTTGGAAATGTATTTCCATTTTCATATTATGCCCCATTGTCCCTCATAACTGCCTTCTCTTCGGTGCAATAACCCATTCCACCAACCACCCTGTTTTTGTTTTGTTTTTTCATGTATATATTCATTTCACACCATATTCATTGCACTTCTACATTTTTTAAATTTTTATATATTTGCACATTGTTTTTCTAGCATGCACACATCGCACTGTATGGAATGGCCTCAATCTCGTTACCTTGCGTAATGACAATAAAGATGATTCTGATTCTGATATTAACATGATTTTATTGAAAAGCTTGATTCATTCACTTTTGTTTTGTGTCAAATGGGGGGAAAAAGTAAATATTTAAATATTAACTTAAATGTGTTATTAATTTATGTAAAAGTACATTAGTACAGAGCAGTACAGTAAGATAAGGCAAGTTTATTTATAGAGCATAATTTGTAAGTAAGGCAATTCAAAGTGCTTTACAGAAAATTACAAGAGGGCAAACTCATCATAAAAATAATCATAGTTCAAATTATAATGTGAGTGAAGATAATACTTTCAGCTGTCATATGCACAATTAAATAAAAATACTCCTCCGCATCTCTAGTTGAAGTTCCACAGAAAAGTGGAATTGCTGGTTAACCTATCAGGTGTGAGGATCCGCCCACTGACTTTGAAGGCTGAGTTTGACATATAAAATAAATTCATGAAGTGGTGCCACACACCGATTCATGAAATAGATAAAATAATTAATAAAATGTGAAATAATTAAATCAATTGTGAAATTAATAATGTAAATGTGAATAATTAATTAATAATATTGAAGCTATTAAGTAAATTGTACAATAGTCAAATAGATGCATGTCATTTGCATCAAATGTTTAATGACATTTAATAACACATTTATATATTCAAATTTTAATAAGTTCATGGCACATTTAAATAACCATTTCTCCATGCTTTTGTCCTCACATGTGATGTCTACCAAATTCTGTTCAAATGTAAATATTACGCACCATATGTGATTACACAAATACCGTATGTGTTTTTTGTGTTGACAGCATGTCTGCAAAAAGCTTGAGGACATTTACGGGATTGAATGCTCCGCAGAAAACGTGCTCAGTCTGGACTCAAGCACAGACGATAAGTTTAGTCGACATCTCATCTTTAATCTCCATAATGCAGTTTTCAAAGATAACACGCATGTCGGTACGTTAGTGGCAGAATACCGCTTTTAGGGCACAGAGTTTAAAAAAATGAAATCAAAAAATCATATTTGGGCTGTTCCTTCTAGGTGCCTTCATTCATGCCATTCTTCAAATTCCAGGCCGAAGTTGTTTGAATGGACACAGGGAAGCAGGGTTTGTTTCACTTTGGTGGACGTTTTTATCCTGTGTCACATTTTTCTTTGTGGACATCACCGTATCATTTCTCTCAACAACAGAACACGTGCCGAGTCGACAAGTCGAAGTCCACAGAACAAAAGACAGAAACACGAAGAGACAGACCTCAGCTTCCTTCAGGTGAAAGACAAAGATGGCCGCCATTCTCTCTTTGTTGATCTTGGTAAGGTCCAACAGTATTTTTCACTCTTTAGCATAAAATATTATCACAAAATCTATTAACATGTGCTTTTATTTCAATCGCATCAAACAGGCGTCTACACAAAGAACCGAAACTTCCGTCTTTACAAGTCATCCAAAGTAGGAAAAAATGCAGCTTTCAGCTTAGCAGAAGACAACAAGTTCACTGCAGAAACCAAGAACAGTGTTTCTGCGGAGGAAAGTTTTTTTTTGGCGTCCTTAGTGTGCAACGTGAGGTATGCTGAATTTACTTTATTGTAAAAAAAAAAGTATATCAACGCATCATGAGCTATTTTTCTGGTATTCAACCAGTTTCACAGGCCAGAGAATTCTTACATTCCACGTCTCAGAAGCTAAGGACTTAAGGACCAGGAGGGTTCAGAATCAGCAAGGCTCGCCGCCTGATCCAGGTGATGTTATATTGTGATGTCACAGTGCTTGTCATTAATTTGAATGGTCCAATTTGTTTGTGGCAGACTTACTCTCGGGCTGCCTGAGGTCTCCTCACCACGAAGTGGACGACTTTGTATTAACGGTGGTTAAAAAGGACGGCGTACAAGGAAGTAGGAGAATACAGCGTCTTGTGTCATCCATACAATATCAATGCAGTGGAACCTCTATATTGGAAGTTGACCAAACATGTCAGTCAAACCTGCACTCACCTCCGCAGGCATCCGACGATGGTACTATTTTGCAGCTGAGCAGCTGCTCGTCTACGACATCGCCAAGTACCGCTGGTGTGACAACGTTGGAAGGTTCCACAAAAGCAACAACATCATGTACATTAGTTTTTTAACAACCAGGAATCCTGCACGAGCCACCGGTTTCATTTAAGTCTGCTCCTCGTGCGTAGGATTGTGGTGGATCTCAAAGAGGAAGTGTGGTACCAGAAGTGTCACGATCCTGATTGCAGGAACTATAGATCTTCAAGTATGTTGCGGAATTTTTAACCAAGCACACACACACACACACGTTTGTTTTTGGTTAATTAATAAGCATGCGCTTAAGAGAATAATAATTATTCTTTTACAGGTTATCCGCTGCCACAGGAGATATGCATCAGCTATGCCATGATGCTGGTCAGTAATTGTCATTTTCATCATTTCACATTTATCTGTCACAATACAGCCACAATACATCTTTTAACTATATATATTTATTTAAATTAGTCAATTTAGAACTATAATAATATCATGTGTCGTAAACTTATTAATTCATGTCGTTTGATAGGGGAATATAGCGTATACTGCATTAATAACAAAGTAATTAGGTTTGTCTCTTGTCTAGTTAATAGTCACTCTAGTTTGTCACGTTTCAAGTCTATTAGGTCAATACTGGTCAAAACAGAAACTTAATGAAGGACACATTATAAAATAAAAAAAACACTCCGAGAGCACAGACCTTTGCCAGGCCCCATTTCCTAATAGTACAAAAAAACCTCCTAAATCCAGACAGTGATCTGGATCAACTCCAAAATATCATCGCTTGTTTCCTGAAGGTTAGATAAAAATCCACCATAGTTTTTTGAGCCAGTAGTTAGAATGAAAGACACAGAGTGAACATTCTTGTGTCTCCACTATCTTTATCTCTGCAAGTTCACTTACACACTCAAACGAACGGAAGCGTAAACGTTAGGTAACGTAGTGGAAACGATCCGGTTCAGACCCAACATCTAAATAGTTGTCCTTAATCCCATTTTGGATATTTCCTTCTAATGCTGACAAAATTAGCACTTATTTCATAGTTCCTGACCCAAAAATTATGTCTACAGATAAAATGTTCCTCCAAAATAAACACAGTATTGATTTTAGGCATGTTTCCTAAGTTTCCGCACGTTTTGGAACGCTGACTTCAAGCTCAGCCTGCTGATGTCACCTACAAAAGACTGGAGGCAGTTTCATATTGGGTAGTATGTGTTTTGGTAGCATCCTCCTACTTAATCATGATATTTTCACATAGAAATCCAAGGAATGATCAAATATGTCCTCCAAAGGCATTGTTGCAGGTTGTAGCTATACAACTAAAGGAGGTGTTAGCCTGCATACATTTCTAAATGATGGCAAAGAGGAAAGAATGGAGCTCTTCGGTCACAATGAGCAAGAGGAGTATAATTTGCCATTTTAAAAATTTTGACTGAGGAAGAAGGGTTTTGGTTGGAATATGGATACAAAAAATATTACATCCTGAAAATCATAAGCACCCTCGTGGGAGAAAGACTGAGTCAGATCCTTCAGAAAAACAGAGAAAGAATAGCAGACCCGGCTATCGAAAAGGTAAACTGCTAGTGTTCTATTTTGCGTCCTCTTCTACTGATGTTTTCCTCGTCATTCTTAAAGAGCATGAGGAAACACAGGTTATGGTGTCTATGAAGGAGCAGGGAAGTCCGGGAATGACGAGTCTTTTTTTTTTCTTGTTTGCTCATAATGTTAAGCATATCCGTTTTGAAGTACCCGGTACTCATAAACCAGGGTGACAAAAACATGCAATTAAGTGATGAAAATAATAGTTAACATGCTTTTATTCACAATGTCTATGCAAGGAAATGGGCTCCAGTTCTGTAGATGATGTCACATTACACCAAGCGGGGATGGCTTATCGAGTCTGGCGATGGAAAGGGGGCGTTCCAAGTACAGTTAGTTACGTATATACTGATAACACACAAACTAATTGATATTTAGCAGTGATGGGCAGTAACAAGCTACATGTAGCTAAGCTACGTAGCTTAACTTCATTTTCCAGTAGCGTTGATACTTTTTTAACGAGTAGCTTTTCCTTTAGCTTAACTACCTTTAGACCAATGTAGCGAAATAGCTTACATCAAAGCTACAAGCAAGAGAAAAAATGGACTGCAAATCCAGGCCAAAAAAAATATGGAGAAAATACAATGACCTGGATGAATGAAAACATTCATACATACAGACAAAATCCATGATGATTGGTTGGTGTTCCTATGAGTCACAAATGGCTAAGGTTAGTGCAAAACATTACGGACTGGCCAATCAGAGGCAAGATAAGGCGGGTCATTAAAACCAGGAAGCAAAATCATAATAGACACACTGCAAAAAGTCAGTGTTCAAAAACAAGAATAAAAAATACAAAAATGTGGGGTATTTTATTTGAACTAAGCAAAATTATCTGCCAATAGAACAAGAAAATTTGGCTTGTCAAGTCTTTCCAAAACAAGTTAAATTAGCTAACCTCAATGAACCCAAAAATACCTTTAAAATAAGTATATTCTCACTAATATCAACTGTAATTTTATATGAGTGCGTATTTTCTATTGTTTCATTGAAAATAAAACAGCAAAGTCCATTTGGCTGTCATCTGTTTTAATATGAGACACAATTGTGTCAAAGTCATGATTTTTTTTTCATTCTTGAAATAAGAAATGATTACTTTAAAAAAGTATTTTTATACTTATGAGTGTTGATGACACAGCTTTGCATCAGTTGATATTCTAGTTTCAAGCATGTTTTACTCAATATAGGTCATAAAATCACAGCAACAAGCTGTAATATCTTACTGAGATAATTTAGGACCAAAACACTTAAAACAAGTAAAACACTCTAACATAAAATCTGCTTAGTGAGAAGAATGATCTTGTCAGACAGAAAATAAGCAAATATCACCCTTATTTGAGATATTTAATCTTATCTAAATTTCAGTTTTTGCAGTGCACGCACTCATGTTATATGATGACGAGGAGTCTGAGACAGAGGGACGCTTCAAGCTGACCACTCAAAAAAGAGGGATTCTCTCCCGCAGATAAGATTTCTCCTTTAGTGATGAAGATGGCGTGCAGGAAACCCACAATAATGCGTGTCTTTGGCCATATTTATACTAATGTATGCGTTCACTGAAAGCAATGCCCCAAAATCTTAGTTTTTAGTTGTTTACCATGTAAACCAAAATCATAGCTGCTCTCTTCATCTACGACGTACAACACAAATTTAGGAACACACATTAAGGTGAGTTGAGTTTATAAAAAGTTTTACTGCACACAACCATTACCAACTGTTCTCAAACAACACACACATCATTGTTTTTTTGTCAAGATATAGATAGATGCTGTTTTTTGTACTGTAGGTAGAGAACATGAATAACATAGGGGTGGGCCAAAGAAAATGAAAACTAAATAAAAAATAGTGGGGTGCTGGGACCCCTTGAAGTAGTTGTAGGGTGTCCTCAGCTAAATGACAGATAGTTAATAGTAATTGATAGATAGTTAATAGTAATTGACTCTTATTGGGTTCATTTGTACACTCTGTTATATTAACATTATACATGTGGGCCCATAGATAGAAATACTGTAAAATGTAGTTTTGATGGAGCAAGCTACTTTAGCAAGTTAGTGTAGCTTGCTACAATTCTCTAGGGATAGCTTACACTGTAGCTTTGCTACATCTAATCAAGAGTAACTTGTAGCTTAGCTTGCTACATTTTCCAAGTAGCTTGCCCATCACCACTATTAAGGGAAATGACTGCCAGGTTCATTTTCAGGAGCAAACAATTCATTAACAGAACTTGTTCGTGAAAATTCGGTCATCTGGACGCTATGGGTCCTGTAAGGATGAAAATCCCCCAATAACTTTTTTTGCTAACTGACTGACAAACCAATGGAAATATTTCCATAACCTCCTGGCAGATAAGATGCCGCAAATGCAATTCTGTCATATTTATACATTTGTTGAGAACATATGTATACAGGTAGAACTTGTCCACATACTGTACATCCATAACGATGTAAAAAAAGATATGTCCGAATTTTATAGGTAAAAATGTTTTAAACTATCTTCCTAATTATCTCGTTACATCAGAGCATTACATTTTGTCTTGTGCTCCCTGACAGGATGAGGAGAACCAAGCATACATGATGGATGAGGTGGGCAACATTGAACCCAGTCAGCCACCAAAGCAGGTATCCCAGGAAATGAATTGGGATGAGGAATCAGCTGACGTGTGGGGAAGAGCTGACGACGACCAGCAGTTCTCAAACTGCCTTGACAACTTTGAACTAAACAGCAGCGAAATCTCAGACGAGCTCCTCCTCAGCTGCATGGACCATTTCGATTCGCAGTAGAAGGTAGTCGAAGACACGTACTTTATTGCAAACTGAAGTCACATTTGTACAAGCACACAACTACACACTTGTCCTTTCGGTGTTCAACAAACACAATATAATTTTAACTGTGTGCACAATTCCACACGTCATAATTTGCTTTAGTGTGATAAAAGCAGCATTCATTTGTTTCATCAACCGCACAACTGATCAATGCTTGGATCAGAAGCATTCATCTTAATAACGCCACTTGCATAAAATCGGTTAGTCCTCTGACAATCCACCACATTGAAACGGGAATGCAAATATATTCAAACAGTACTCTGAATTCTTATTAGTCGTCACAATATTAGGCACAATTCAGTTATTATTCACCAGAAACACAATTTATCCCTTAAATGACTTAATTAAATATGAACTATAATAGCAAACCAAAACATGAAACAAATGTGGATTATTTTCCAGATGTTCAGTTTACAGGAGTCATACTGTATTTGCCCATTGTACATTATAACTTTTATCCTGGGATAAATAAAACCACTAATATGTCAGGACAGTCAAGTGTTACAGAAGGAAAATTCACTTTTCAGTTGTCACCATTCAGTTCCTTCAAAACCAAATACTGCAAAAAAATGTCCGGATTGTCACTGTCAGATATGTTCCTGTTCAACTGTCGCCCTCCACACAGACTCTTAGACCTTAACGCTGGCGTAGAGTTCGTCTATCTGTGCTCTAAAGTGACTCCGAAGCTCCGCCCTCTTTGCCTTGAGCGTCGGCGTCAGCAGGCCGTTCTGGACAGAGAACATCTCTGGGTGCAAGGCGATGTCTCTCACCTACAATGAAGGATATATGAACACAATACAACTAAAAAAGCACTGATTTTTTGATAGCTCATAGAAAAAAGGGTTTTAGTTCTGAGCTTTACTAAGTCAAATATTCTTTTGAAATGTGATTTAAATACTGCTTGATGATATGTTCAATCTATTAAATCTTAATATAACAATAACCTGTTCAAAAGACTTGAGTCCACCTTCTTTGCCCAGCTTCTGCATGTCTTCCAAAATAGCGTTCTTAACATCCTGCGAGCGATCATAACAAACATTAGCTTGCATACAAAGTGAAAACCAAGTCTTCCGGTTGGCAATAAACTCACTTTGCTCTTGCACAAATCCAAATAGGAGCCTGTAATGCCTCTTCTTTTCAGCCAAATGGTCAAAAAGTCCGGATCGGGCACTACTATCGCCACCAGGCATGCCTTTTGAAAAAAAAACAAAAAACAAGATCAAGTCAACACACTATTCAAACAAGTTGTATTTGGTTTGGACTGGTAAAGTGATGACAACTGGCCTGCAAGCTGTCACCGTGCACAAATATCTGAGCCACGGGGTCACTGCGGTTGTAGATGTTTTCGATTTTCTCAGGTGCGATGTACTCTCCCTGTGCCAGCTTGAAAATGTGCTTCTTCCTGTCAATGAGCTTCAGAGTGCCGTTCTGCCAAAGTGGGGTGGAGGGGGAAAAAGCCGTGAAAAGTGACGCACTTGTGTTGTCATTCTTTGGAGAATGCTGTCATCCTCCATGCGAACATTGATGTGTTTGGCTTACAGGAAGCCATTTGCCAATGTCCCCCGTGTGTAACCATCCGTCCTTGTCGATTGCCTCCGCCGTTTTCTCAGGGTCGTTCAGATATCCTAGGAATACGTTTGGACCTTTTACACAAACCTGACAACAGATTGGAGAAAGAGACAGTTTAGTATTTGCAAACTTCAAGCGCAATAATAAACCTACAGCCACACCAAAAGTGACACAACTCTCATTGTACATTTGTTTTCAAAATAGTACCGGTAAATGATGTGTTAAGCTACTTATATTGTTTTGTTGGTTTATTGAAAATATATTTTCATAGTTTTAAGTACAACTAAATGGTTAATATAGTGTGGTAATGGACCACAATCTAAACACCCTGACATGATTTGGGTGACTAGATTCCAGTATACAATCGGATAAGAGGATATACGGTGGAACTTGAAGCAAAGGATTCGTCCGTTAAGGATCTTCGATGAGTAAGATCGGCTGATACCATTACCAATATCATTTTCAATGTATTTATGGTGAGTGCTATAGACATCCATACCATCCATCCATTTTCTACCGCTTGTCCCTATAGACAATACAACAATATCAACACAATATTTAAACAAGTTGTGTATTCTCTTTTATTACGTACAATTGTTATAGCAAAACAAAGTCAATAGTACACAATCATTAAACAAAAGCAAAAACTACTATCTACTACTCATTTAAATATTTAGTTTTTTGCTCTGAGACATTTCTGTGTTCTTTGAATTATTCCCTGAGTTTGTAAACATTAACAAACCAACAACAAAAATTATTTGTTGTCGACCTCATATCGACATTATCACTCTATTATCGATCACATACTGATACTAACTTTGGTATCGACACCACCAATTTATGAATCGATCTGCCCTCATATATTGTCGTGTACTGACTGCGACAATGCTAACACACCAACAGATGTTGTTATAGTATCCTCTTTAGACTTTTTTTCATCTATTCATTTCCTGTTTATAACTGCTTACTTTCTGTTGTAACACGGTTCATTCACACTTCTTAAACTTTACTCAGCACATATTTCTTGGCGTTGTTGAAAGCCAGCTTCGCGGTGACCTCGCTATTAGCATGCCTGCGTGTGTAACATGTTGAGCCTCGTCCTCCAGTGATACTAACAAATACAGTTCATTTGCCGTAATGGAGGTGATTATTATAGTTCAGGGGAGTGGCTCCACACTATGAATGGAGATACATATACATATTTATTTTTAGCTGCCAGCCGCTAAAAATAAATACTTGGTCAGCCAGAGGGGATCGGCGTTTGTGATCGACATTAAAAGACAATCGACAATGGTGATCACATACTAAAAAAACGGTTCATACTTTTCTGTGGTCGATCAATTGACACGTCCCTACTTGAAAGTCTTAAATTTGGTTAAATTTTGGAAAAGCAGCATTACCCAAATACAAATTGTGTACATCCAATATATATTTATATATATATATATATATATATATATATATACTTACACACACATTGCCCGGCCCCCGGCCAAATTTTTCTTTAACCCAATGCGGCGGCCCCCCGAGTCATAAAGTTTGGGGACCCCTGGTATAACCTTTTGTAACAACAACATGGCTTCAATTTGTTATTTGCTTTTCTAGGACTGCTTTTATGTTAATCCCTCTGGCTGGTAATCCATTTTTTTCCCTCCAATATAATTGGTGATTTTGAAAAATATAGACATTCCAAATGTATATTATATATGTCCTATTGAACCACAAATGGTAACAAACTAGCTGGTGGTGTTCTTGTTATATTATTTAGTTTGACAAATGTTACTTTGAGCATGTTGCAAACAGGCCCTTTAATGTAGTAAAAAAAACAGAGTATTTGTGCTATCTAGTGGGTAAGTTGGTAAACTACATTTTCAGCAAACCTTTTGTCTAAACTAAAGCAGGAAATCCTTTTTGTTGGCCTAAGCTCAAATAACAGGATGAACAGTACAAGCGAACCAAATGAAAGCATTGACTCATAACCTCTCCTTCGTTGTTAGCCGCCAAGTAGTTCATATCTGAAACATCCACCAGTTTGATGGCATTGCAGGGCAGAGGAGGTCCCACATGGCCTGCAAATGAACAATACATACTTTCTGTAGCATTCAATAACAAGAGAACAATCATGTTGATGTTATAAGAAGCTGCTATAGAAGTTACCTGCAGTCCAGTCCCCAGGCATTGACATAGAGCATCCTGCTGTGCACTCAGTCTGTCCGTAGCCTTCATAAAACTAGTTTTATTGACAACGCGGGGTACGTTAAAGATGACAGTTGCTGCATTTGCATGACTCAAATGCAAATAGGCATGGCTGTTACATCGTGTGTCTCACCTGACACCCCAGCGCCGCTCGTAGGAAGGTAAGAACAGTGGGCGACACGGGCGCAGCTCCCGTAAGCATCATCCGCACGCGTCCACCCAGGCTCGCCTGCCAATGGGAGTTAACATGAGAAGCACCTCATTAGCAATGTTTAGTGCTTCATTGCCATTATGTCATCCTCCTGCGTAACACTTGGCACATACAACCCCTGGAAAAAATTATGGAATTAGCAGACATGAAGGATGTTCAGAGATGTAAAATTTTGTTTAACTAAAGCAGATAAAAGATATGACACAAAACCCATTTATCCACGACACACTCAGTCGCCCTGCCCTAAACTAAACTATGTCGAGACGGTTGCTTGAAACGGTGACTAAACTACGAAGCTAAAGCTAGCAGGAACAATCCATACACCCATAACACATTTGCTTGTGTTGTTGTGAACCGTGAACAACATCATTGATGTAAGAGCAATGTACAAACAGCAGTCGCAACTTTGTTTTTGTTTTTTATCAGCCTCAAGTGAGTCGCCTCTTTACTCGTCAAGCTGAGAACAGCAGCACAGCACACTTCCCCCCTTCACAATAATAGCGTGGGGCGCCATATCCGGTTTGACTGTGTTAACAAAACACTGTTAAGGTTTCAAAAAAGTACCTTGCACCAGCATAATGTACTCAAAGCACTTATTGATACATTTACACAATTATTATGCTTTGACCTAAAATACTGGTATAGAATGTCCAAAGACGTATTGGACCAATAAATGTGAGTATTTCTGCATTTAATTAACAAACATTTTATAACATTTTATTTGACACAAAAAGCACACTCTCTATGGTGGTAACATAAGTGTAAAAGGTAAAAAAACGGAATTTAAAAAATGTAAACGCAAGTAATTTTATTGATTGTTATATTGCTATTTTAATGTATTGTTCTTGCTATTGTTATGATTAAATTGTGATTTAGTCATTACTAATTTAAGTCTGTTTTTTTAAACTACATTTGAAGTTCAGTTTTAGTGGTACACTAAATACTCATGTTTTCAATAAATGAATAATCATGTAATTAATCGTATCTATCAAAATAATTGTGATTATTATTTTTGCCATAATTGTCCAGCCCTACTCCATGATTGCTTTTCCTTAGCTCATTGGAACCTTCTTTTTTTCTGTTTAGTTGTTAGTGACGTTGAGCTTTTCTTACAATTCACTCCAGTTTCCGCCCATTTGTTCTTCCTTTATTTTGGTGTGCATGTTCTGTTTTCAAGACATAATGCTTTTTGCAGTTTTCTGTCTTGGTGCTTTGATGTTTTCCTTGGTCTACCAGTATGCTTGCCTTTTACAACCTTCTCATGTTGTTATGTACTTGGTCCACAATTTCCACACAGTTCACTGTGAACAATTTTGCCACATTATGTGTTGATTCACCTTCTTGCTTTGTTTCAATTGACATCTCTCGTGTTGTAGCTATGATTCATGTCAATCCACTTGGTGCAACAGCTCTCCAAGGTGTGAACACTTTTCACACAGCAGACTAATGTACAGGTTTAAACTGACACAGGTGTTCATTTTGGAAATTAAAATGTACAGGGTGATTACATACTTTTTTCCACTCTGCAGAGCTACAAGTTAAACAGTAACCGACTACCACAATTTATGTTCAAAATGTCTTTCAGTATTTCTTAAAGCCCAAAAGTTGCCATCTGAAATGACCATAGTTTTGTGTCATATATATAATCTGTTTTTTTTTCTTCAAAATGAAACAACAGAATGAACATCTTCCAAGTCTGGTGAGTCCATATTTTTTTAGCCAGGGTTGTAATTGTGGTTTGAAATTTTCCAGTCAAATAGTAAATTGTTCCAAACAAATGTTTAAATGTGTTGTCCCGTGTTTGCCATTGGCCACAAAGTACACAGCAAAACTACTTTAATCTATTTTAGACTTTTTGGAAGTATTTTAAAGACATATTTACAGAATATGACTGTTAGCTGTATTTTTAAAAATATAATTACACAAGATGACCATTACCTGTACTTTTTTAAAGATGAGCTTGTCCCACATACTGTCCTTTCTGACCACACCACTATTTAGCTCCGTCTCTTTCCTTCTAAAAGCCAAATCTAGCATCCATCTTTTTAGTGGCGTGTTGGCTTGACTAAATATCTGTAAAAAACAATTGCATATATTATCGTGTAAGAGCTTTTAATCAAAGCCAGATGAGAGAAACGGAAATTTGGACCAACTTTATCGAACATGCGATTAAGGAGACGCGGCACCACAGGGAAAAAGGTCGGTCGGAGTTCTTTTAAATCGTCCATCAGGAGCCGAATGTCTCCTTGGAAGAATCCAATACGAGCACCGTTGATGAGGATAACACCCTGAAAGAGCGTGTTGGACACAAGCAGACATTTTGTTATTCAAACAAACATAAAATACAAATCAATAGGTGTAAACATGCATTTTGTAATCAACAAATACATTAGAGCTGCTAAAGTCTAATACAAACTGTTGTAACTTTGATTTGGGCAAAATAATAGACTAGAGGTGTCAAACTCATTGTCATTGTGGGCTTCAGAGGGCCGCATGTAACTGTCAAACATGTAACCATATACATTATATTATACAATTATCTATTTGTTTGTTATCACTGTTAACCAATCAACTGATTAAAAACTTGCTTTGGAATCACAAGTCAAGGTGACAAGCCAATATTAAAGATTACCTCAAATTTATTTGTAATCGGTTGCAAAGACCAAAAAAAAAAATGAATAGCTTGTTGCATCAAATAATAAAATATTCAGTTAAGACATTTTTGTCTCTCAAAATTGCAATATATAAAGCAATAAAGATGAGGTGTCTTATTATTTCCACGCTTTTGCGGGCTACATGAAATGATGTGGTGGGCCAGATGTGGCCCATGGGCCTTGAATTTGACACCTGTAAAATAGCCAATGAAATAATCAGTTCCATGGGTAAAGCTTCATTACCACACAGCTAGTAACATGTTAGCATTCTTATACAAGCATTGAAACAATTGATCATGTTTTAGTGCTGTCAATTGATTAATTTGTTTAAATCAGATTAAGCACACTTTTGTATTTGGATTAATCATGATTAAGGGTTAGGGTTATTGCTTGCATAATTTTAACTACCGTATTTTTCGGACTATAAGTCGCAGTTTTTTTCATAGTTTATAAGGTGCGACTTATACTCAGGAACGACTTATGTGTGAAATTATTAACACATTACCGTAAAATATCAAATAATATTTTTTAGCTCATTTACATAAGAGACTCGACGTATAAAATTTCATCGGATTTAGCGATTAAGAGTGACAGATTGTTTGGTAAACGTATAGCATGCTCTATATCAGGGGTCACCAACCTTTTTGAAACCAAGAGCTACTTCTTGGGTACTGATTAATGCGAAGGGCTACCAGTTTGATACACACTTAAATAAATTGCCAGAAATAGCCAATTTGCCCAATTTACCTTTAACTCTATGTTATTATTAATAATTAATGATATTTATCTTTGTGGAAACACTGATCATCTTAATGATTTCTCACAATAAATATATATAGAAACAGATAAATATCAATATGCAACACTTTATTTTTATATTTTCTCTAAGTGCACATTTTTCAAATTGAACATTTTCAAATGATCACTTCTAAGACAGTCTTGTGAAATCACAATATCCCATTTTAACTAGCTAGCCACTAACATTTTTTAACAAATCATGAATTACTTTGCACCATGTTTGTACAAATAACAACTCATGTAAAATACAAAAGTAAACTCTCAAATTTTTAAATAAATCATGTCACACTTTGAACTGGACACCAAATCTGTTATCTGTTTCTTTGTCAGTTAGTGAAGACCAAGTCTTTAAAATATTTTCTTGGATTTTCAAATTCTATTTGAGTTTTGTCTCTCTTAGAATTAAAAATGTCGAGCAAAGCGAGACCAGCCTGCTAGTAAATAAAAAAAAATAAAAAAAATAGAGGCAGCTCACTGGTAAGTGCTGCTATTTGAGCTATTTTTAGAACAGACCAGCGGGCTACTCATCTGGTCCTTACGGGCGACCTGGTGCCCACGGTAAATCAAAAAAGACCCTAAAATTTGGACAAGAAAGCAAATTTTATTGTCAAACATTCAACCAAGAATTTTTTTTAATGTCTTTTTGCCGGTTAATTTGTGTCTTTATTACAGAGCTTCTTTTTTTTTTTTTTTTATGTAACTGAAATATTTTTACATAAAATTATGCTGACAAATTCATTGACTACAAAATTTTTTTTAAATTTCGGTTTGTTAAAATACAGTGTTTTAAAACACATTTTTATAAAAAAATCATTGCAGAAAAATGTGTTTCTTCAAAACTCAAAACCCACATCCCATTAATTAAGACTAAAGTAGTTGATGGTGTCTCAGAACCAGCCATATTTCTGCACTGAATTTTTCAAACTGCATTTTTAAACACTAAAAACTAAACACACATTTCAGCACTAAAAAATAAATATTTTCAGTTCACAAAATTCAAACAAACAATTCAGTTACATAAATTCAGTGTAAAAAAAAAAGTGGTAATAAAGACACAAATTGACCTCCATATGTTTTACTTGTCATTTATTTGGTTAAAATTTGGTATTTCAGTCCAGGTTTATTTTGGAAAGAAATTTGCCAGCAAGAACAGCAGTCAAAGACTCCTCACTCATCTTTGCACTGACGTATGCATTGACCTGATCGAGTCAAAATAATTGCCCAGGCCTGCTATAAACTAACAACCCAGCAGTCTTTCCTCGTCTCCCATCGTAGTCACAGTGAAGCCAAACGCTACATAGAGTAAACTTCGTCATATTCAAATATGGCAAAAAAAAAAAAAAAAAAAGCAAGTTCCATGAGGTCATGTGCACCCCCCCCCCAGGAGGGCCTGCCCCACTATGTGAGAAGGATTGAGGTAAAGGAACATGTACAGTCAAAATAAATTGCATTATAAATGCAATATTTTATGCAGTTAACTCGTTATTTTTGACAGCTTTTTTTTTCTTTTTAAATAGTTTCTTGCTTCATATAAAGAATTGTTATAATAACTGTATCGTACTGAGCAGCCAGGACAGAGTTGTATGTACAATTTCCGGTTCGCATTCTTACATTTTGCCATTAATGGTACCATCTGCATAGTGGCATCCCAAAAAAGCATTAATTTGCACTATTTACTGAGGTCTTGTGGGAAATGCGCAGGTTTAGAGGCATGGGACTTTAAAGGTTCCACTGTTTGTGGTCAGTGAACGTCTCACAGTCATGATGTAAAAGTGACTTTTACCGGGTTTTTGCACTAGCATTCGTGTTTTTGCTGTGACGCACGTGAAAATAGTAGATGTAGTGGAGTCAGTGGCATACCTGCACAACCCTTTCAAGCATGTGAGCTAGCGGAAGATAGGATATGAGAGCATCATGGCTGTTCAGCATGCAGTGCACCTGCAAAGGACACACAGAAACACGTGCACGTTTCCTGGTCAGGCTCTGTACGCCATACCTCCACCACTCGCTCAAACATATGGGCCAAAGGGAGGAAGGAGATGAGCACATCCTTGGTACTGACTGTCAGTTTGCCCTAACCCGTACACAGAAAAAGAAGAAAAGCAGGAAAGTGATCTTGATAGGCATGGAGGAGCAGTGAAAGCAACCACGGTTACCATCAAGTTACCATTTGCAGTAGATCCTGATATTTATCCATCCACACAACGTGTTTACCTCTGTCAATTTAAGAAAGGCTGCAGTGTTGGAGATGACATTTCTATGCGTGATCTTTGCACCCTTGGGGTTTCCTGAAAGTACAAACACACACTGATATAGGACGGCATTTGTTCCCTTTAAAAAGTCTGTAAAAGACTTCTATTCGGGGCGCAACTACCTACTTTTTAAGTAGGACAACCTGCTTTGACTAAAAGTTTAAGAGCATGGGTAAAACAACCAAACCCATGAAAAACAAGAAGCACAGATACAAGCAGAAAAGCAAAATAGTACAATAACAATACGCTTAAATTCATGTTCACTTTCAATATGGTATAAAGTACCAATCAAACATTTGATATGTGGGCCAGTCCACCAAATTGGTGCCATTTGCTTGTTGTAACCCCTAAAACAAACTTGTTTTCCCATATCTAAATAGTAGTATATTAAAACGGTTTTGTTGCTTAACAAGTTTCATAAAGAAACATCAGATGGTTACATATACACAATACAACATGTCTGAAAAGGAGTAGGAAGAAGCAGCGATTATTTAATCTTATTTATTAGCCTTTATTTAACCAGGTAAAATCCCATTGAGATCAAAGATCTCTTTTCCAAGGGAGACCTGGCCAAGAGGGCAGCAGCAAGGTTACATTAAAAACAGTAAACAAATACATAAAACATCACATTTACAACATTAAAACTTGCTCACATGACACATGTGCATACAGACAAGGTAGACTGCAATCCTTTCACAGAAGCTTTAAACTCATTCAACGTAACTAGGGTTTGAAGTTTAATGTTCGATTGTAGGTTATTCCAAGCCTTCGGTGCTGAAAACCTAAATGCTTTCTTGCCCAGTTCAGTTCTTACTTAGGGGACGACAAATTGCAGAACATTCATTGAACGAAGATTGTGACTTCCTTGTTTCTTTGTTAAAAGACAAGACAGATAAGATGGAGTGATACCCAGAATGGTTTTGTAGATGAAAACATACCAATGATTGAGGCGTCGAGCACATAAAGATGTCCAGTTAACCATTGAGTATAACACACAATGGTGAGTAAGGGGAGCGCAGTTGGTAATGAATCTCAGTGCCCCGTGGTACACACTATCCAGCTTGTGGAGACAACCAGCAGTAGCATTCATGTACAACACATCTCCATAGTCAATAACAGGTAAAAAGGTTGTTTCCACCAATTTCTGTTTCACAGTAAAAGAAAAGCAAGACTTGTTTCTATAATAAAATCCCAGTAAAAGTTTCAGTTTTTTTACAACATACTGAATGTGCTCCTTAAAACTCAAGTGGTCATCAATTAAAAATCCTAAATATTTAAAAGCAGATACTAACATAATTTGTTGCCCATTTCTTGTTAAAATGTTCTCACACAGTGATGATCTTACAGTTTTTGATGTGGTAAAGAGCATACACTTTGTTTTCTCTGCATTTAAAACCAGTTGAAGATAGCAAAGTTGTTCTTGTACTCTGTCAAATGCATGTTGTAGATATTTAAAAGCCTCAGCAAGAGTGGGTGCTGTGCAGTATATGACAGTATCATCAGCATAGAAATGGAAAGTTGAGTTCGGAATATTCTGTCCAAGATTATTTATGTAAATAGTGAATAATAAGGGGCCCAACAGAGAACCTTGAGGGACACCCATTTTCACTTGCAGTACGTCCGAGGAGGAACCTTCTATCTGAACAGCCTGAGTTCTACTTGTGAGGTAATTTGCAAACCATCCAACTGCTTGCTGAGAAAAACCAATAGCTGAAAGACGTTTGATTAAAATTACATGATCAACAGTATCAAATGCCTTTGAAAAGTCAATAAAGAGGGACAGACAGCACTGCTTCTTGTCAAGAGCTTCAGTTACATCATTTATAAACTTCATAGCAGCAGTAACAGTACTGTGATTTCTACGAAAACCTGACTGAAATGGTGACAGAATAAAATTGGTGTCCAAAAAGTCTTTTATCTGTTCACTGATAAGGGATTCAAGCACTTTTGCCAGAACAGAGAGTTTAGAGATCGGTCTGTAATTATTTAGATTACTAGGGTCACCTCCTTTTAATAGGGGGATTACAAGGGCAGATTTCCAATCCAAAGGGATTACCCTTTCTGAACAACATATAAACGAATTAAAATGTATTAATCAGTTAACATTTTTAAAATCGGATAATACACATACTGAACTTTTCAAAATGTATATTGGCTTTTATTTTATTTTTACGCAAATTTAAGCTACCGCATTTTCCACACTATAAGGTGCACCTAAAAACCTCCAATTTCCTCAAAAGCTGACAGTGTGCCTTATAATCCGGTGCACCTCACATATGGACCAATATTGAGCCACAACAGGTCTTGCAACTACGGTAACTACGCCGACTTCATTATCCCCCTTCTACGGCTGCTTACCGTAGAAGAAGAAGCGCTTCTTCTTCTACGGGGGAAATTGAAGTCGGCGGCTGCTTACCGTAGAAGAAGCGCTTCTTCTTCTACGGGGGAAATTGAAGTCGGCGGCTGCTTACCGTAGAAGAAGCGCTTCTTCTACGGGGGAAATTGAAGTCGGCGGCTGCTTACCGTAGAAGAAGAACTTCTTCTACGGGGGAAAATGAAGTCCCGTAGTTGCGAGACCTAAACTTTATGTAAAGACCCAAAAATGGCTCCTATTAAGAGACACGCTTACGACGCAGAGTTTAAACTCAAGGCGATCAGTCATGCAGTAGAACACGGGAATAGAGCGGTAGCGAGAGAATTTAACATTAACGAATCAATGGTGCGGAAGTGGAGGAAGCAACATGATGACCTGCGCCAAGTAAAGAAGACTAAATAGAGTTTCCGAGGGAACAAAGCGAGATGGCTACAGTTGGAGGACAAACTCGAACAGTGGGTTGTTGAACAAAGAGCAGCAAGTAGAAGTGTCAGTACAATCACTATTTGTTTTGTTGACATTCCCTTTAGCGCAGTTCCATCTAATGGATGCATAACGTAACCACAGCCTCTACTGTAGCGTCTATTCTATGCGCCTTAAAATGCAGTGCGCCTTATATATGAACAAAGTTTTAAAATAGGCCATTTATTGAAGGTGCGCCTTATAATCCGGTGCGCCTTATAGTGCGGAAAATACGGTACATGGCATTTATGCTCATAGAATGTTGACACTAAGCACATAACAGTGATTCAATAACAACAAAAACTGCTTACAAATCAATCATCAATCAATCAATCAATGTTTATTTATATAGCCCTAAATCACAAGTGTCTCAAAGGGCTGCACAAGCCACAACGACATCCTCGGTACAGAGCCCACATAAGGGCAAGGAAAAACTCACCCCAGTGGGACGTCGATGTGAATGACTATGAGAAACCTTGGAGAGGACCGCATATGTGGGTAACCCCCCCCCCCCCCCCCCTCTCTAGGGGAAACCTTGGAGAGGACCGCATATGTGGGTAACCCCCCCCCCCCCCTCTAGGGGAGACCGAATGCAATGGATGTCGAGTGGGTCTGACATAATATTGTGAGAGTCCAGTCCATAAATAAAACAACCAACATCAAAATGTTAACCTTTCTAATCATATATCATTAAACTTCTGTGTACTACGTGACTTATGGAATATACTGTGCCACATTTTTAGGGTAGCAGAACTGAGTGAAAACTTAGGGACATGACTAAAGCAACTTCAGAATTTGAACACAATGTTTTTTTAAAAGTAAAATTAGCATATTTTAAAGACTAGAAGTAACACTAATGTGTAAAAAAAAAAAGTTAAATTGATTAAATCGATTAATTTAATTAGAAAAAGGCTTTGATTTATATTTTGCTGTTTCCACTGATTATTTAATAAGTGTAACTAATAAAAATGTATCGAATCCGGACCGCATGATGTGCCCGGAACTTTAAATATGAGGACATAGTTTCCGTACGGCTGCTGCAATGAGCGCACATGAGAGCGGTGGTGGGTGTGCTGTGATCTGTGTGCGGGCAAACAACTGAGTTTTTTGTTATTGATTTTTAAATTAATGCACATACGTGACCCCCAAAAGGGATGATGTGCATTTATTTAAAAAAGAATGAAGGTTATGGCAAGCAGAAAAATGTTTAACTATTTTCAATATAATACGCAATGAGGCTATAAAATGTTTTTATCTAAATACTTGTTTAATTGAACTAACACACTACTAAATTAATCGATAGCTGTTCCCCCCCCCCAAGTCAAATTTTAAGACGCTTAAAAAAAATCCAGTGTTCAAGGTAGTTGATATAAATCTTTTAAATTCTAATTTTAATTAAAATAAAAAGTATAATACGGCTAATTTTATCATATATTTATAAATTGTAATTAATTTATTCCTGGGGGTGCAAATGGCTCAGATTCGGTGAAATGACTCACATCCACACTTTTGACCGGTAGTGTACCGTATTTTTCGGACTATAAGTCACAGTTTTTTTCATAGTCCAGTGCAACTTATATATATGTTTTTTTCTTTCTTTATTATGCATTTTCGGCAGGTGCGACTTATACTCCGGTGCGACTTATACTCTGAAAAATACGGTATATCTACAATTGTAAAGGCTTCACAAAGTGTGTACCTGTTGTTCCAGATGTAAAGCAGATTAGTGCGAGGTCCTCTGGCTTTGGTGGCTGTAATCATATTACACAAGATAAAACCTACAAGGCACACATCTACAATAGGTTCCCATAGTTGGCGACCAAAAAACTATTTGTATTTAAAGTAGGGCTTGGCGATTATATGATCGTGATCGCGATTAATTTGAGTTCGATCACGGTGATCAGCTGGTAGCATATTTCCTCGATCTAACATGGCGGAAAAGTTTGTTAGCAGTTATCGCAGTAATAAACAGCAGGGAAGCAACGATGGTTGGTATAAAAATATTTTAAATGGGATGGAGTGGATTGTTTGAAATATATAAAAAAAAGATTTAAACCATTTATCATTACAAAGAGGTTACTGCTACCTCAGTTCACTTGACACTTACAGTATTTAGAGTAGAAAATGTTGGAGGCACATCATGTCTTTCCATCTGAAGAGTCCACAAATTAAGCATTAATCCATGAAAGACAAAGTTGGACTTATTCGTGCATCGGTAAATACCGTATTTGATTGACATAACGAGTGCCGTGCTGCTGTAATCGTGACGTTAAATGAGAAAAAGGATACGTTTGTTTGCAGTTGATTTCCTGCTACAAATATTAGTCTCATCTACAATTCAAGTCTGCAGTGTTTTTATGGTGTGAAGTTCATATTTTGTATCATTATTTAGCTATATATGTCCCTGTTGCTCAGCAATGTTTGCTAGCGGCATCAAGATTTAGTATTTACTGTTGAGCATACGAGAGATGTATTCATCCATCCATCTATCTATCCATTTTCTACCACTTGTCCCTCTCGGGGTTGCGTGGGTGGCTGGAGCCTATCCCAGCTGCATTCGGGAGGAAGGCGGGTTACACCCTAGACACGTCACCAACTCATCGCAGGGCGGTATAGCTCGGTTGGTAGAACGGCTGTGCCAGCAACTTGAGGGTTGCAGGTTCGATCCCCGCTTCCGCCATCATACTCACTGCCGTTGTGTCCTTGGGCAAGACACTTTACCCACCTGCTCCCAGTGCCACCCAAACTGGTTTAAATGTAACTTAGATATTGGGTTTCACTATGTAAAGCACTTTGAGTCACTAGAGAAAAGCGCTATATAAATATAATTCACTTCACTTCATTTATTAATCTAGTTTATTAATACTGTGAGGGAGATTTTCTTGATGCTAACAAATATCAAAGACGCTATAATGTGTCGAATAAAGCACTTGGTTGCACAAGAACGACGCAGATTTTAATTTCAGTTATGAAAATCGACAACAAAAACACGGTGGATTGGACCAACAATCGCAATATTTATTACTAGGACTTAGATTATTTGCACAAGGTCTACGTAGTTACATCCAGACGTGGCAACCAAAAAAAGAACACAAACTAATGCAATCTATTGTCATTTATTTGTGTTTAGTTCTACTATCAAACACGACTAACATAACTCGATTGCATCACAGAACGTTTCTCAAACAAATCAAATGTTGAAAGCAAACATTTTACAAAGTGATCACTGCAGACACAAGCGGCTCGATTGTATTCCACAAGATGATGAAAGTGATTTTTTTAGGAGACATTTCCTTTGACGCACTTTTGTTTTCCCCCAGACTTTATTACCTTTATGAACCACTTCTTTCACGACTCTGTGAAAGCTATTTCCTATGTCTCTATTTGAACGACTGGAACACCCAAGAACAAAACAGCAATACAGCGTTTTGTGCTTAGACTCTACACACACTTGTTTTAATGCTAAGCTCAAGATGCTTGACCATCGTGTGAATTAAGAAGAAGAAAAACAGATTTGAAGTAATTTGCAACCCCCCTATTTAATCAGAAAAGGCATTTTCATATCTACCGGTAAATATAAAAAAAACAACTCTGCAGACAGACACTTTGTCAATTTGTGGATTACTTTTTGTTTGTGGATAAAAACAACAAAACATTTTGTTCCTGAAATATTCATTAAACTTGTTTTATGTGTTGGTATATACTACTTTACAGTACCTCAAATTCAAACTGCTCTTAAATGTATTTTCATTCAATATAAGATACAGAATTTGGGTTTTAAAAACTCCACAATGTGGGTCACCGCTTGTTGTTTGCCAAATCACTGGTGAGAAGCACTGATGTATACAAGTATTAAAGAATACAAATAATAATTTACCATTAGAAAGTGTTGTTTAGTAAATGTTAACTTGAAGTAAAAGTCTTAAAGTATCCATTACAACACTGTTACATTGTTTACTACAAAATACAAAATAACTTTGAGAGGCAAAAAAGTTGTTCTCTTTATCCCCACAAAACGTACAGAAAAGGAAGCAAAACCGTGGCCTTAAAACCAGGGTGGGTTACTTGTACAGTTGCACCTCTAGTAAGCACAATTATATGTATGAACAAAATGACTTTTGTCAGGTGTGAGCATATACTAATACCTCAATAAAACATGGCGGAAATGTTTGTTACAAGATACTGCAATACTAAACAGTAGGAATGCAACGATACTCGCTATACTGCACGGGACAATCTGACTTTGATTAAGAAAAATAATTGTGACATTAACCGAGATCGGATGATATGAAAAAATAATTGCGATCATTTTGTTGCCATATCGCCCAGCCCTAATTTAAAGTCATGTCGACCAAAGAGCTCCTACTCACCACAGGATCATGGTAGTTTGCTTTACCCAAGTCCTGTAAAATATAAAAATTGTAGCGTGAGAACACTGAGGCCTCGTCCGTGTAGATGTACTGTCATCCAGATCAGTGGTTTTCGAACTTTTTTCACCAAGTACCACCTCAGAAAAACACTTGGCTCTCCAAGCACCACTATGACCTACATTAAAACACGTAGCATAGTAGACCCAAGAGTCATTTAAAACAAGGCAAAGGTTAAGTATATTTGATATTTTTGCCCGCTGTAACAGTAACAGTAACACTGTTTTTGAATATATTGGGAAATAAAACACTACTTTAATCAAGTCATTCTTTGGCGTACCACTAGGTACCACAGTTTGAGAATCACTGATCTAGATCATAGTCCTGGTCAGAAGAACAATATCGTGGTACTATGATATAATTAGGATATCAGACCAAGCCAGTTATTCTCACCTCAATGAACTTAAGGCTCAGAACCTCTACTCCGTACTTTTGCCCTTGCATCACCAGATCGGCGTCAAAGGGTTCCATGAGCACAATTGTCTTCACTGTTCGCCCTTTTTCCTCGAAACAGTCGAGAATCATCCGAGCTTTTTCAGGCACGTCGCAAATCACGGTGCTGATGGAAGCTGAGGAACACGCAGAAGATAAAGCACAGTCTTTGAAGTATCGCACGCTGTTGGCTCCTGACATATTCAGTACATACCTCTGTCGATTATGAAGCCGATAGCCTCTACACCGAGTGTGTCGTACAGTGGAACGGCTACAAGGGAGTATGTGTAACACGCCAGCTCGGAAATGGTCCACTAAAAACATAGAAAACATTAAAAATTATAATTTTGTATAATTCTTCTGTTCAATAATTCCATTCCCCTCCTGCATGATTTGTGGTAGTTGTTAGTGCTCACACTTCTTATATTTGGTCAACCATTTTATTAAATGACATTTACTCTTACAACCTTCAATAGATAGCCAATACTAATAGTGTGTTGAACAATTGTTTATTTTTTTAATTATTTATGTTCTGCAAGTACTGCAAGTTCCAATAAATATATGCTGATTAACAATTTTATATCTCAATCTTAAAGAGGAACTGCACTTTTTTTGTAATTGTGCCTATTATTCACAAGACTTACTGTATGTAAGACAAGAACACATATGTTTTTCTTTTTTTTATGCATTTTAACCCGTAATAACATCCAAAAACCTTTTATATACATGCTGTAAGTATACATGCAATTTATTAACCGCCACATTCATAATAACATTGAATATTTACGTATTTTAATCATTTTAAGCACACTGTGGTGCATTAATTTCAAAAACGCATCCTGACCTTTGCTTTTTCCTTCAACATCGCTGGTTATTACTCACTGCACACTTCATGAGAGCCAACTAACATAATAAAACATCACTTAGTGCACAATACAATGTCTGCTCTCACTGGGATGCCGACTGCTAGGATGTTCATATATTCTCGTTTGGATTAAGAATGACTCATATAATCCTCATAAGAAAAAGTGGGGATGGAACAAAGTGTCTTTTCATGTCTTTCTCGCCATTTCCAGGTCTAAATTGGATGCCAAAAGTGACCAACTTGTTGGATTATATCCTCATCCTTCTACTATCAAGATGAGAGGCATAATCTATGATCTACAATAAACTTTCACGAGCTCTGAGGTGAGGAAGAAACTCACCAGCTCATGACGTCAACATAGCAGCAACAAGCTAGTTTGCTCTCTGTGACAATGTGTCATTATGAATAGTACGTCTGTGATAGCGCTTATAATAACAATATCGCTAATACTTGGTAAATGTTAAAGTCACGAAATGTAAACGGAGAATAGTTGCCACATTTTGGATGGTTCTTTAGAAGGCTTTATGGGCGGAATAGAGGACCTTCCATTAACTTCCTTGTAAGCAGACTTTTATTTACGTTTATGTACGAGTTAGAATGCATTAAAAAATATACATCGGTCTTCTTGTCTCATAATGATTGGGAATTATAGGCAAAATTCCCAAAAAAGTGCAGTTACCCTTTAACAGTAAACTACTTTGCACATTCAATTACATCATAATTATAGATTTTTTTTAGACACTATTAAGTTTGATATAAACTCACTTTGTGGATAACTGTGATGGCAAAGAGTAAAAATGTGATGATACAACTGGCAATGGGACAGGTCATTCGTTATACCTGTCTCTGTCCTAGCAGCGCAGTACAATATGGCTAAGATGACAATACCAGTAATCAAATAACTTATTGTATTCTGCAAAGTGAGCTGCGATTATGTTTTATATAGAGCTTCTGCCATTGTTCCGCTACAAATGTTCTCCTAATATTAGTATAGCTGCCCACTCTTCCGGATTCTGCGCAAGACTTACGCAAATCGCACTTGTCCACCAATGTCCCGACTCAATTTAAAAAAACCTTATCAGCTCACATTTTTGCAACAGATTTCTTAAAGCAGCAGAACACTCCTTTTGTATTTTTTTTATTTTATTTTTCACAGTAGGTCCTTTAAACAGAACACACCTGTCGTACAGAAGATCTATGACTAGTGTTTTAAAGTCCATTCTTTCAAATAGTAAAGCGCTCCTGTCTTGTCACATAAAAAAATCTTAATATATGACTTTTTAAATGTTTTAACTTTGACTATTATCCATTTGTTGAGATACAAGCACACAAATCTTACATTACATGCACAAAATAAAAAATACTTAAGGTACATGTTATGCTGCCTGATCTTTGGCGTTCTGAAGATATGACCCCGATATAGGGATGTAACAATATGAACATTTCATATCACGATTATCGTGACCAAAATTATCACAGTTATCATTATTGAATGTGTACAAAAAGTACACACTGAAATATTTTGACCAAGGTTGTTGTTTTGTTTTTTAATATACACACTATTAGAAAAGCCACTATTTCGCATGTTTTGTGTTTCTTATGCTTCACTGATAGTGTTTTAGTCGTAGTATTTTATTTGTTTTAATGGCTAAGCTTTTATTGATTTGAACATTGATTTATACTGTAGCACTCTAGGATGTACCGTACTTAAATGAAAATTGTGTGACAAATAAAACCTAGTATTATTGTTAATTATTTCTGGCAGGCGTCGTGGCGTCCTACTTTGTTCAGCTGTCCTTGAACGCACCATAAAAACCCCTCCGTCTTGTATAGAATGATCACTCTGTTCTAAGAGAGCACAGCTCTAGCTCTAGGTTTAATGTGCACAATTGAACATCGTAGTTGTTCAAACAGTAATGTGTTTATATAAGTTTTGAATGGGGTATGTCGTTTCTTAATGGAGACAGACGTTAATGTCTCTTGTTTTCATGTTAGCATTTAAGCTAGCAAGCTGGCGCCTGTCAGTCCGTGAGTTTATCAAAGTGTAGTTATCAAACATGTTTAAGACTAGTTATATTTTGATGATCTTTTTGTATTTTGTCCCGTTTTTAAAAATGTAAACTGATTTGTCTAGTTAGTTTTGATTGCAACATAGATTTTTGTATTTACAGTATAAAGCATGTATAAAAATGTATTCTAAAACTCCAATATGCTCCCATACACAGTTATCTAATTGATAAGGGTGCATTACAAGAACATTTTATTATTGTAAAATGGTATGAAATCTGATTAGTCAGGGTGGCAATCATTTGGTTATATAGCTGAAATGTAAGCATTTTAATGCAAAAATTTAATAAACAATGCGATCAGTCACTTAAAATGTGGTAGGACAGCGGGGCGTGGTCAATTATTTTTACTATATGAATATATATTATTGATTTTGACTAAATATTAACAAATGTAATGTTCTACTGTGTATGCATTCGTGAAAAGATTAACATTAAAAGTGAAACATCAGAAAATGCCACCTCTGGTCTGTTCTGGGCGAAGATGCCAATAAATTGGTCTCCTGACTGAGAGTGTCCTCTGTGAAGCAAGGCAGAGCCCAAACACTCGGCCCGGTCTGCAACCTATGCGACACAAAAATAATACTTCTTTGAGTGAGTCACGTTCAAGAACACCCCGTTGTAAAATTTGAGCGGCTGACATCTCACCTCTCTGTAAGACTGCCACTCGTAAGGCTGGTTGGGTTTTCTCGAGCCTAAACAGGGTCCGTTATCTGCCAGTAGGGAAAGCAGGGCTCATCTTTACGGAGCGGCACATTTGTTAGGATGGTCTTTAAAACTCACTTGACATTCTGAGCCCCCGAAGGAACACCTCGTATATCGTTGTTGCGTCACTGTAGTAATGCGTCAAGTGCTCTTCGCTACTGTTCAGCACCGACCTTCTGGCGCCTTCCTCGCCCTGAGAGGAAAAAAAACAAAATATGTTTATGTTGCTTATTTATTTATTGCTTAACAAAGTTACCTTCAGGAGCATCACATTTACACTTGCATTCAACTTGTTCAGAAAAGGAGCTTACTTAATGTTACCCCTTCATCTGTGTTTTACCAATTACTCTTAACTACTAGTGTTTAACATGTACCAGGTTAGTATTTTCTATAGGCAAAATGCATAATGATCAAGGTGATAAGAGTTTGTAGAAAGCCTATACCAAATAGAAATGTGAATTTTTTGGCACCTAACTATTCGATCCGATTTCGAATCCTGGGGTGACGATTGGATTCGGTAACGATTCCCGATTCAACATGATTCTCGATTCAAACTGATTCTTGCACTGTATTATTTATTTGGTATAATGATTGTAATAGAACTTTTTCAAAACATGTTACAGGTTAGAAAAAGCTCCTTCTGGTTGCATGGAGTTGGCCTCAAAATGTCTTTAAAAATGTACTCTTATTAAAAAAAAATATATATATATTATATGTCTATGAAAGTTCTCATTCATCCAGGTCATTGTCATCTCAGAGCATTCAATCAATCCCATTTGGACTGTTTAGGTTTGTCTTAGAAGATGTTTCGCCGCTCATCCGATTCAGCTTTATCAGTCTGTGCTCATAGACTTGGTTAGATCTAGTACGGCCCAAATATTTATACTCTTAAAAAAAACAGGAGTGTGTGCCTGGGCAAGGATGGTGTCGTCCCCGACTGTTTTGATGCAAAGGAGCAATTCTAACTGTCAAAGTCAATGACAGTTGTTGAAGTGTAATTTCCCCTCGTTAGCATTGAGGTATTGTGTGGCAGAAGGATCGCTGTGGATCGCCTACGTCCAGTGCAAAATAGTCGGAATCCCCACATAAGTATTCCATTCAGTTGTAAACAAATGACATTCTGGTCACCTTCTGTGACCAGAATGTTTCTTACTCCTGTTATTTGTTGGAGGCTAAATTGCAGTCTTTTAGGACTGGTAGAAAGGACAGTGCTGTATGTCGGAGACAGGTGGTGTCGCAGACCACCTCCTCTGTTCAGGGATAGTTTTTCAACCACATACCATCTGTTCTCCCTGTCCAGAATATGTACATTTTTGTTCTCAAAGGAGTGCTATTTCCCCCTGAGATGCAGGTAGATAGCTGAGTCTTGGCCTGAAGAGGTTGCCTGTCTATGCTGTGCCATGTGACGGCTTAGTGGTTGTTTTATTTCCCAATATATGAATCAGTGTATTCATCATTACACTGGATTGCAGACAACAGATTGTTTTTGTGGGTGTGGGGTGTCCAGGCTTTAGGGTGTACCAGTCTCTGTCTCAGGGTGTTGACTGGTTTGAAGTGTACTCGGATGTTGTGTTGGTTAAAAATTATTCTGAGTTTTTCAGATAGACCTGATACATATGGAATGATAATATTTTTGCGTCTGTCACCTTTTTTCTCCTCATCCACTCTGTTTTTGTTATTTATGGAACCGGATGCACTTTTCACAATCGACCAGCTGGGGTAACCACAGGTTTTGAGGGGTTCCCTCAAATGCCTATGCTCTTTCTCTTTGGCCTGTGGGCTGGTAGGAACATTATCAGCTATGTGTTGTAGGGTTCTGATAACGCCCAGTTTTTGTTCCAAAGGTGGTGTGAGTCAAAAAGTAGGTAGTTTTTAACCAACACAACATCCCAGTACACTTCAAACCAGGAAACACCCTGAGACAGAGACTGGTACACCCTAAAGACCGGACACCCCACACCCACAAAAACAATCTGTTGTCTGCTATCCAGTGTAATGATGAATGCACTGATTCATATATTGGGGAAACAAAACAACCACTAAGCCGACGCATGGCACAGCATAGACCGGCAAGCTCTTCAAGCCAAGACTCAGCTGTCTACCTGCACGTCGGGGAGAAACAGCACTTTGTGAAGAACAAAAATGTACAGATTCTGGAGAGGGAGGACAAATGGTATGAACGAGGAGTGAGGGAAGCCATCTATGTCAAGGTTGAAAAAACATCCCTGAACAGAGGAGGTGGTCTGCGACACCCCCTGCAGAGTGACAGCACTGTCCTTTCTACCATTCCTAAAAGACTCTGCAATTTAGCATGCAACAAATAACAGTAGTTAGAAACATTTATTTACAACTGATTGGAATGCTTACATGGGGGATTTCGACTATTTTGGATTGGTAGAAGTCGATTCACAGCGATTGTTCTGCCCCACGATACCTCAATGCTAACTAGGGGAAATTACACTTTAACGACTGTCGTTGGCTTTGACATGCTCGTTTGCGAAAAAGAAAAGAGAAAAATAAAGGACTGGATCTTAATTTGACATATTTAACAGGTATGATTTGACATATTTAACATCCATGATTTGACATAGTTAACAGGTATGATTTAACATATTTAACATCCATGATTTGACATAGTTAACAGGTATGATTTGACATTTAACATCCATGATTTGACATATTTAACATCCATGATTTGACATATTTAACATCCATGATGTGACATATTTAACATCCATTAAAGGCCTACTGAAACCCACTACTATCGACCACACAGTCTGATAGTTTATATATCAATGATGAAATCTTAACATTGCAACACATGCCAATACGGCCGGGTTAGCTTACTAAAGTGCAATTTTAAATTTTGCGTGAAATATCCTGCTGAAAATGTCTCGGAATGATGACGTAAGCGCGTGACGTCACGGATTGTGGAGGACATTTTGGGACAGCATGGTGGCCAGCTATTAAGTCGTCTGTTTTCATCAGTGTTGGGTTAGTTACTGCAGAGCAGTAACTAGTTACAGTTACTAGTTACTTCATTTCAAAAGTAACTCAGTTACTAACTCAGTTACTTAAACCAAAAAGTAATGCGTTACTGTGAAAAGTAACTATTTAGTTACTTCTTTTTTTCTTCTTCTTTTTTTTTTTAAAGCTCCCATTAATGCCCTTTTAGCCTTCATTTCAGTACTGTTATTGCACTGGAGAATAATACAATCTGTTGATCAACTTGACATACATTTGCATCACTGAACTCTGCTAAGCAATGTGCTCTACATACAACACACAAAGACAAAGATATGTTTCAAAGGCCAATTTGTTTCTGGCCAGAACAAATTGACAAAACTATTTTAAATAGCTGCAACATAACGTACATAAGTAACAAACAGCATAATAACAGCATAGATGTAAACCAAGAAAGGTACACACTACATACACAAAGCCTAACCAGGCATTTTCTTTACTGAGCAAAACTCTTTATTGTCGGCCATAAACACATCACCAAAACATTAGTAAAAAAAATGATATCTAGCAAAAGTGGTCATTTTCTGCAGTACAAACCAGACCAAAAGCTACTTTGTTATATCAACAGCAGCCACTCGCTCTTTCTCACGTGTGCCAACACTTGCACATATGGCACTTAGCCAGTGATGCGTTTACAGCCACACAAAAAGTCAGACAACTCCAACACCACACATAAAGTGTAATTCCAGGTCGTTACACTATGATTTACCAATCAAATGTGTGCTTATTCTAGTGTCATTTATTAGGAATCTTAATTTATAAATATTAATTATTAAATGCTGTTAGTATATTAAATAAATACTAATAAAAATATATTTTTTACAAACAGGAAGTTGCAGGAATGTACACATGATCCCCTGCTTACATCTCATTGTGCAACATGTGAATGTTTTAATGGGAATTTAATGAAAGGGGTACAAACTATTTCCAAAGCAGGACCTCCAAGTCCCAGACAAACAATACAAGTACACAGTTCATGAAAAACAATATTTGTTGTTATTGTCATTGTAAGTGGGCCTAAACACTTATATTAGAAATGGAAATGACTACTGTCATTTGATTATAATAATAAGAGAATGTTGTCTGTGTATCTGTGTTGGCCCTGTGATGAGGGGGGGACTTGTCCAGGGTGTACCCTGCCTTCCGCCCGAATGCAGCTGAGATAGGCTCCTGCCACCCCGAAAGAGACAAGCGGTAGAAAATGGATGGAGATTGAACTTGTTATTTAGTCAGGTTTGGGACAGGTGTGCTGCTGGTGTAGCCACAGTGTGCACGTCTAAAGTTGCTCACATGGGCTCCACTCATGCTCAGGGAGTTTTTGCGTTTGCTCACACACATGAACAATTAGAAGGAACATTGATTGACAGAGTGTGTGTACCTTCAGCGGTGAATGATGAGAAGAGGCAAAGTTAATCCTTAAATGGTGGAGGTGAAGTGGCATCAGAGTCAGCTGTCTCTCTTTACTAGCTTCGTCGAAGCATGTTGCTATGTAGCTTGTTTCAGCAGATTTGAATTGCTGTTTTGGGCAGTAGATGAGATCTTTGATCCAAAGCACAATTTACATTTAACTAAAATGTTCTTTTCTTTGTGCTGGACAAAAGAAAAGTAGTGAAAATATCTCCATGTTAGCAAACTCGACTTCTGGCTCCGCCATGATCAGACACGCCCCCCCCACCCTCCCCCCTCCCCTCCCCACACACCCACACAGAGCGCACGTCTCTCTTCTCTGGCTTGTGACACAAGAAGAATCAGAACGACAGCAGCGCTCCGATAAAACACACTTTATACTACATAAAAAGTAACGCAAAATAACGCAGTAACGCATCATGTAGTAACGGTAACTGAGTTACTGAATATAAAAAAATAACGCGTTAGATTACTAGTTACCGCCGAAACTAACGGCGTTACAGTAACGCGTTACTTTGTAACGCGTTAGTCCCAACACTGGTTTTCATCGCAAAATTCCACAGTATTCTGGACATCTGTGTTGGTGAATCTTTTACAATTTGTTCAATGAACAATGGAGACAGCAAAGAAGAAAGCTGTAGGTGGGAAGCGGTGTATTGCGGCCGACTGCAGCAACACAAACACAGCCGGTGTTTCATTGTTTACATTCCCGGAAGATGACAGTCAAGCTTTACCATTGGCCTGTGGAGAACTGGGACAACAGAGACTCTTACCAGGAGGACTTTGAGTTGGATGCGCAGACGCGGTACCGTGAGTACGCATGCAGCTGCGGCTTCCAAACATTTGATCGCTTGCCCGTACGTGCGTGCCGCTATGTGCATGTCACGTACGTAACTTTGGGGACTTTGGGGAAATCTATGTGCTGTATGAACTTTGGGGAGGTGAACGGTACTTTGGGCTGTGGGATTGAGTGTGTTGTGCAGGTGTTTGAGTTGTATTGGCGGGTTATATGGACGGGAGGGGGGAGGTGTTTGTTATGCGGTATTAATTTGTGGCATATTAAATATAAGCCTTTTTGTGTTGTGGCTAATAGAATATGTCTTGTGTTTATTTACTGTTTTAGTCATTCCCAGCTGAATATCAGGTCCCACCCGCCTCTCACAGCATCTTCCCTATCTGAATCGCTCCCACTGCCCTCTAGTCCTTCACTCTCACTTTCCTCATCCACTAATCTTTCACCCTCGCTCAAATTAATGGGGAAATCGTCGCTTTCTCGGTCCGAATCGCTCTCACTGCTGGTGGCCATGATTGTAAACAATGTGCAGATGTGAGGAGCTCCACAACCTGTGACGTCACGCTACTCGTCTGCTACTTCCGGTACAGGCAAAGCTTTTTTATCAGCGACCAAAAGTTGCGAACTTTATCGTCAAAGTTCTCTACTAAATCCTTTCAGCAAAAATATGGCAATATCGCGAAATGATCAAGTATGACACATAGAATGGACCTGCTATCCCCGTTTAAATAAGAAAATTGCATTTCAGTAGGCCTTTAATAGACATATTTAACAGCTATCATCTGACCAATCTAAGTCTATGAGCACGAACTGATGAAACATCTTCTAAGACAAACCAAACAGTCCAGTTGCGATCGATTGAATGCCCTGAGATGACAATGACCTGGATGAATGAGAACATTCATAGACATAATTCAACTGATGCGTCTTGGTCTTTGCTGAATTTTTTTTTTTATGTTGTTCGTTTTTTTTTAATGTAGGAAATATTTTACTATAAAATATCTCTTACATGAAAAGACGTCTGTCATTATGCATTTTCTTGTGTTTGAGTTATTCCAGACGCACAAATGCGCTGGAGATGAGATCCACAGCCTTGTGCACAGAATTAAGTGTCAGCGTGAATATGTTTCTGTTGTTTACAATGCAATTCAGAAAAGGTGTTAGGGATTATAAATGTGTGCTGCTGGTTGACATGAATGTGCAGAAAATGATCGTCTCCGTGGGAAAAGCTCAGTATGGAAAATCCTCATTAAATAAGTCGATCTGCACCACTTTAATTGTACATGCAGAGACAGTAGATCACAGGCAACACGCCCACTCATAGTTCTAACTATTTTATTTTTTTGCACATGCTGTTTAACACAGTATATTTGGACCTTTGTAAAACAGGCCCTTAGTGTAATAACAAAATGTACCGAACTGTGACTTTATTACGGAACCGTTACCCGCCTACTCATGTCATATGGGCGTGAAGACAACAAAAGAAACAAGAGCTATGCATCTGGATATTTTTAAGCTTTCTATCTGTATCGTTGCTGTTGTTCTGCCCGGAATGGAAATTATACTGTTGGAAATGAAGTTCCTGGACTCCACATGGAAAACAAACTGCTGGATTGTATTTCAGTCATTGTCCAAACACACACCAGAAGTCTCATTCTGAGAGGAGAAAAATACATACTGCCATTTCCACGGACTGTATGTTGAGGTCACATGGTGGTTTGAGAGCTTTTGGCCGCGTGGCGAGCCAGTATGTGGTAAAGGCGGCGAAGACACCCATGCCCAATAGCGTGTTGCTTGGAAAGCCTCGTATGTACTGCCGAACGTCGTCTAGATCTGGAAGCCGCAGCTGTCTCAGGACTTCCTGAGCCTGCATGGCTGTTGTCCACTGAGCCTGCAGTTAGAGACGGAGAGGAAACTTCAGTTTAGTGCTCACTCTTCACCACTTTTGTACGATAAGGCTATGCTATGAAAAAATATTGAAACATACAACAAAGTGCAAAATTTTTTTTTTCGTTGCACCTCAAATGCTAAAGGATGAACTATTTTATAATCCATTTCACTTTTCACCATAAGTGTCTCCCTCTGACTGTTTTGAACTCCTGTTTCCATGTCAGTGTCCTATTAAATCACAATAATGCTGCCTGGAGGTTTGGCTAACTTCCCTTAGCTTATGTCATGTTGGAATTTTTTAGACAGCACAATAGTCGAGAATGAATCAAAAGCGGCTCTGCTGGCTGCAGCTATGTAGTAGTAGTTACGACTGAAGCAAATAACACAACTGTCGACAACGTATGCCTCTTTTTTTCCACTTTTGAAGAGAAAATGCCTCAAAAACGATTTTATATATAAAGTAATATTAAAAACCAGATAGCTTTAGCCCTAACCTTTTCGTTCAGCTACTTTTTTTTCTTTATTTCTTTCATTCTTTTTTTAATCAATCGTTCCTTACAAACATACAAAACGTGAACATGTGCCGCAATAAACTGACAGTTTCTGCCAACAAAAAGATATTTGTCATCAACAGATAAGTATAAATCCAATATATACTCTTGTGGGATAGAATTATTGAAGTAATTTAGTAGAAATTGACCTGTATGTTTTTTTCGAGGCTGATACCGATTATTAGTCGTGAAGTAGGCTGATAATCGATATTTGGAGCCAGTATTAATTTACAGTCAAAGTGACGTGTTGGCGACAAAATTTATAATAATATTATTACAAACTCCAACACTTAACTTTGTTTAAATACCTGAAGCATGTTTATTTAAAAAAAAAAACAAGTAAATAAAAATAAATTAAAACAAAAAGCATCTCTTATAAAGTTTGATAAAATCTTCAATAAATAAATAGCTCCCTGAAGTTTTGTATCCCTGAATTAAGTTGAATCCCTGCCACAAAGACCGGCTGGAATAATTTGTATGCCTTAATAACATCAACTGTGATTGATGAAATGATTCCAAATTCACAAATGTTGACATTGACAGACCGCAAAATGGCTCTGCCTCTAAACACCTCCATCAGTGTGTGAATGTGTGTGTGAATGGGTAAATGTGGAAGTAGTGTCAAAGCGCTTTGAGTACCTTGAAGGTAGAAAAGCGCTATACAAGTACAACCCATTTTTTTTTTTTTTTTTAAACTGTGCGTGGTTTGCGTAACCAATCAGATGGCGCCGTGGGCGGGACAATGCTGGAGACAGACCGGCGCTGCTGCATCTGATTGGTTGCGCAATCTTCCAGAATTTGTAATAAACATTTAAAATAATCAGTTTTAAATGGGTCCATTGTATTATAAAAAGGCAGACGCTTGTTTGATGATTGTTACTTTTTACAAGAGGCAAATGAGGTGGCAACTTGCTCCGCCCGAGTGCAGCTGGGATAGGCTCCAGCACCCCCCGCGACCCGAGAGGGACAAGTGGTAGAAAATGGATTAATGGATATTACTATTCATGATCAATATTGGAAAAAAAAATTACAGCAAAAAAAAAAAAAAAAGCAAATGCCGATATGCAAACATTAATTATCGGCACTGATATGGGGGCAATCCCTATAATGAATTATAACTGTTTTAGACCCTTTAGGATTTAGCTAAATTGCTATCGTGCCAATTTATGCGACTTTAAATTGAATAGCTTTATTTGATTAGGATAATGCATATTGATCAACATATGAGCCTAAAGCATCACAGTAAATATGCCAGAATTAGCTACTATAACTAAATTTCATCCATTGTCCTAAGACAGGCACCATAAAAACAGACACACATTTACAGACAATATCATATGTACATTGAAATATGACCTACAACAAATATTGACAATAAAACAATCAACATAAAATGAACAGCTGAGCATGCACATTACACATGGGTACAAGACTGGCTTGTCTTTAACCACTGTTTTACTGTTTTTAAAAAAAAGTTGAATAGTTCCTAATATGAGCTGGTAGTGTGTTCCATGCATGTGTGCCTCTAATTGAGACAACCCATCCATCCATCCATCCATCCATTTTCTACCGCTTGTCCCTTTTGGGGTCGCGGGGGGTGCTGGAGCTTATCTCAGCTGCATTTGGGCGGTAGGCGGGGTATACCCTGGACAAGTCGCCACCTCATCGCAGGGCCAACACAGATAGACAGACAACATTCACACTCACATTCACACACTAGGGCCAATTTAGTGTTGCCAATCAACCTATCCCCAGGTGCATGTCTTTGGCGGTGGGAGGAAGCCGGAGTACCCGGAGGGAACCCACGCAGTCACGGGGAGAACATGCAAACTCCAAACAGAAAGATCCCGAGCCCGGGATTGAACTCAGGACTACTCAGGACCTTCGTATTGTGAGGCACATGCACTACCATTTATCTAAATTTAGTACTACATCGTTGAATGTTACAATCACCCCTGGTTAGCGCTCTAGTATTGACTCGATTGCAGGTTTTCTTCTTGATAAAAACGTGTAGTGGTGGAGGGGCAAGCTCATTCAAAACCCTAAAAACAAAACATACATCCAAAAATGTGTGATAGTTATCCAAATCTAAAATATTATACTTGCTAAGAATATTACAATAATAGTAAAGAGACCTTCTGTCTAACATGTTTAATGTCTTCTTAAGGAGAGACTTGATGGGTCTTAAGGTGCCCTGTGTTGCATGAGACCAAGTTGTATAACAGTAGTTTATATTTGTCAAAATCATGGCATTCATACACACTTTTGCTGATTCCAAAGTCAAAAAAGGTCTTATATGAATAAATGTGATAGGTTGAATTTGATGATACTTGTATTTTTTTTTTACATGATACTTAAAAGTTAGGTTTGAATCAAAGACCACACCTAGATACTTAAAAAGGTCCACTACATCCAAACATTTATCCATGACTAAAACAAATAAATGTCGGTTTTTAGATACCTGGTGTGAAAAATACATACAAAGAGTTTCTTTTTGTATGAAGATGTAGACAGGAATGTTGGAGCCAACGCGACATCCACCAACCACGTGACACATACAGTGCCTTGTAACTTCAATTTCCCCGCACTTTTAGGCCAATCATTGTCATTGTCCTTGAGCAGTCTTGCAATGGTCTACATCGCCCACCCACCCCAACAAAGGTGTGGGTAAACTATGTGCAATGTCTTGGAACATAAACAGAAGTTTAAAATTGGCAAGAACTTTTCAACTGTAAAACAGACGGAGAACGTCTGCAACTCGTTGACGCCAGAGCAGACATCAGACGATAAGGGAGCCTTTACTGGTGTTTGTTATGCAAACTATGAACATATTTGTGTGAGTTGGTCAACTGTGTAAAAATGGCAGCAGTTGGAACACACTGTAGGTAACTGTTGGTTAAGAGAGTAGGTAAACACACGAAGATACACGTTATGAATAAACAATATATTGAAAATAACCTTAGTAGGCATATACAGTATCTCAAAAATGAGCACACCACTCAACCATTTTTACTACAGTATGTCTTTTCAAAGGAGAATACTAGAAATGAAGTTCATGTGCGTTAGAGCAATGGTTCTCAACTGGACCAACTTGGTCACAGGCTGTTGGAGATGTGACATTCGTAAACGAGTCGAGTCCTTTAAGCGGATCTTTGAAGTGAACGATGAGAAACGATTGGGAAGTGCAAGTCAATTGTTTGCCAACTATTCTTACTTGCTCGTCTCAATAATTTCAATATCAACCAAATGTTTTTTGATTTCAGGACTTCAATTAAGACAAAGACACCAATTAAAGGCCCATTATCAGTCAATATTTTGATTAGAGCAGGGATTCTCAAACTATGGTACGCGGGCCCCATCTAGTGGTATGCCAAAGAAGCACTAACCAAAGAACTGTTTTATTTTCCTATATTCAAACTAGAGATGTCTGATAATATTGGCCTGCTGATATTATCGTCCGATAAATGCTTTAAAATGTAATATCGGAAATTATCGGTATCATTTTTTTTATTATCGGTATCGATTTTTTCTTTTTCTTTTTTTATTTTTCTTATTAAATCAACATAAAAACACAAGATACACTGACAATTAGTGCACCAACCCAAAAAAACCTCCCTCCCCCATTTATACTCATTCACACTCATTCACACAAAAGGGTTGTTTCTTTCTGTTATTAATATTCTGGTTCCTACATTATATATCAATATATATCAATACAGTCTGCAAGGGATACAGTCCGTAAGCACACATGATTGTGCGTGCTGCTGGTCCACTAATAGTACTAACCTTTAACAGTTAAATTTTACTAATTACTAGTTTCTATGTAACTGTTTTTATATTGTTTTACTTTCTTTTTTTTTCACTTAAATGTTTTTAATTTATTTATCTTATTTTTTTTTTTTTTTAAAGGACCTTATCTTCACCATACCTGGTTGTCCAAATTAGGCATAACAATGTGTTGATTCCACGACTGTATATATCGGTACCGGTTGATATCGGTATCGGTAATTAAGAGTTGGACAATATCGGAATATCGGATATCGGCAAAAAAGCCATTATCGGACATCCCTAATTCAAACACAGTGTTACTGTTCAAACTGTGTAATGTTACATTGGCCAAAAATATTAAATATACTCGTTATAAATACATCTGCCTTGTTTTTAATGAATACTTAGGCCTATTATGCTACTGTATTTTAATGTTGCGCTTTATGGTGGTACTTTGAAAGCCGAGTCTTTTCTGAGGTGGTACTTGGTGAAAAAAAAAATTGACAACCACTGGATTAAAGCATCAACCAATCGTGTGCAATGTTAAACTTTTTGACAAGTTTTACATTTTATGAGATACTGTATTTGGAGGATTTAATTTGCTGTAAAGAAAAATCATCAAAATTGTTAAAAAATTAAAAATACAGTCTTGAAATAGTTTACTCAGTGTGTCGTGATAACCAGTTTTGGCCGCCGCTCGTTACCTAGGAGTGATGGTGGGCCGCGCAGCCAAACCAGTTGAGAACCGCCGCTTTAGAGTACCGTAGTCATTGTGCAGGTGGTTTAAAAATGTCCCTTCAGAGTGTCTGCATTATTTTTAACTATGGAAGTTAAAAAACTTGTGAAGGCAAATATAATATTTTTAAAATACAGGCCTATTTTTCACATTTTAAATTTTTGTTCATTAATCATTTAGTCTTTCAACAAATGTCCCTATTACAATTACACAAAGGGAAAATCACAACAATTCATTGCATCTTTCTCTTTCTCTTGCAATTTTATCACAAAAAAAAACTAAAAACACTGCAAATTCCATCATAGTTTTTGGGGAAAGACCCCTGCGAAATGATGGCATCTCAAAAAAGGCTCGCAAGATTTGGTTTATTACTGCCAGTGTTGGGAAATGTATTCTGCACTTTAGTTTACCGTGAACCCTCGTTTATTGCTGTTAATTGGTTCCGGGCCTGACCATGGTAAATGAGTTTCCGCGAAGTAAGAATGAATAATAATAATTTGAATATTCTCATAGCTAGAGCATAACACTTTTTCTAAGTATTTTTCTTTTACATGATGAGAGCTTTTTAAACATGAAATACCACCCACGTAGTCACCTTATACTATTTTAATACAAATTAGTAGACATAATAATAGAAAATAACACAAACTGTACTGGTGGGATTGAATTCTGCCCGAGACAGATTGGCTTGATCTCATCTGGTGGCCAGTACCAATGTATTACTGATGGTTAATACAGCCATTTTTGTGCTTGAAAATGTCTAATTTTGTCAAAAACGTTGAAGTGCGACGTGGCGACAGACCACTGTAATATGCAACTAAAGCATTTTTGTTAGATTCATTGAAATCCTGTGCTTATTTGGGTTAAGGTTATACAGCGCACTTCAAACGTTGATAGCAAATTTGTAAAAGCACAAGCTGAGGAAATATAATTTTCTTTTAAGAATGCCTCAAAACATCGCAACTTTGTTAAAAAGCTGCAGCACAATCAGGGATTTTAGGTTGCAACAGTCACAAAACAAGTGTGCGAAATCCTGGAGGGACTTATACAGTGCATTTGGAAAATATTCAGAAACGCTTCACTTTTTCCAAATTTTGTTATGTTACAGCCTTATTCCAAAATTGAATAATTTAATTTTTGTCCTCAACATTCTACAGGCAATACCCTACAATGACAATGTGGAAATGTGTTTTTGTTTTTGAATTGCTAATTTATTAAAACTAATTTAAATAAACAAATCTCATGTACACAAGTTATTACAGCCTTTGCTCAACACTTTGTTGATGCACCTTTGACAGCAATTACAGCCTCAATTTTTTTTTGAATACGATGCCACAAGCTTCGGCACACCTATTTCAATTTTGCCAACATGCACCTGAAACTTGAACTCTTTGGCATGAATGCCAGGCGTCATATTTGGAGGAAACCAGGCACCACTCATCACCAGGCCAATATCATCCCCACAGTGAAGCATGGTGGTGGCAGCATCATGCTGTGGGGATGGTTTTCAGTGGCAGGAACTGGGAGACTAGTCCGGATAGAGGGAAAGATAAATGCAGCAATGTAAAGAGACATCCTAGATGAAAACAACGCTTACCATCCAACCTGATAGAGCTTGAGAGGTGCTGCAAAGAGGAATGGGCGAAACTGCCCAAAGATAGGTGTGCCAAGCTTGTGGCATCGTATTCAAAAATACTTAAGGCTGTAATTGCTGCTAAAGGTGCACCAACAAAGTATTGAGCAAAGGCTGTAACAACGTATTTATATACACAACATTTTTTTGTTTGTTATTCTTATTACATTTTCAATTGGGTATTGAGTGGAGAATTTTGGGGACAAAATTAATGTATTCCATTTTGAAATAAGGCTTGAACTTAACAAAATGTAGCGACGTGAATACTTTTCGGATGCACTGCAATTGTTATCTTAGTAGATAAATCTTAGTATGTCTTTCCTACGCTAATCCTCGCAACTCAAATTTTAACTTATTCAACCGGAGACATATGCAAACAATGTCCAATCCTATTTGAAGTTATGCATTCCTCCATTTTACTCGAACAAAATGTGTGCAAAAAAGATGTACCCAAAAAGTACTAAATGCAAAATAGTCACGTCTCTATCATACACCACTGTTAACAGGCCAATAAACTGAGAAGTTATCCGGTCTGTAACTCATAGCCAGTTTGTTCCAGATGCGAAATGGATGAGCCTGGGGTTAAAAAATGTCCAAAATATTTATACACATAGGAACACACAATGTAAGTACACAACAACCACAGCAGAAACAATTGACTTCTCACCTACTTCTATAATTAAATACCCAGCCTGTGACAAACAGGACCAGTGCATGCTGGGAGAAAGTCATTCACGCAAGCTCTCACTTATATTATTGTCAATGTCAACACACAAAATAAGTTAGGGAAATTCTCATAATCGCCCTAATTTTTCCTCCTAAGCCCAACCATAAACTTTGGTTATATTTAGAATGATTCAATAATAATAAACACAATTGTTGCCCAATGATCTACAGGCATTACTAAAATTGCAAAAATTAGTTCCTTTTTTAAAAATAAAAAAAACAGTTCAAATAAAGTCAACATACTCACAGGTCCACAATGTGTAATGAATGAGCCCTCGGCAGTCTATGCCGAAGTGCACGAGAAGGACTCAATGACTTCTAATAGACCTCTGCGGTTCTCACACTATGAATAGCACGCACACACACACACACGCACACACACCCCTCCTCCGAGAGAGAGAGAAACTCGCACACAAACGCCACACACGTCACAGTCAAACCTTCCAAAACCCAGAAAAATATGAATTTCTTTTTTCCTTACCTTTGCAACTATGTTCATGCTGACATACCTTAACACAAGTTGTTGGACGAGAAATTAGATTGTCTATTTGTGCATATCAACCTCTAAATAAACAAGGAGTCTCATGTATTCCCACTCCTAAATAAACAAGGGGTCTGATGTATTCCCACTAAAGCCTGGGCGCGGCCACCACTGCTGCTCACTGCTCCCCTCACCTCCCAGGGGGTGATCAAGGGTGATGTTCAAATAATTTCGCCACACCTAGTGTGTGTGTGACAATCATTGGCACTTTAACTTAACTTTAACTTAAATATCATATCAGACTTAATTTGAGAGATGGCTGAATCCAAATTGCAGATTATTTGCTGCCAGAACCATAGACAAAGACATTCTTAAAAAGACCAAAAAATGGCTGATTTTGAAGACTTTACTCTCAGAAAAAACTGAAAATGTTTTTATCTTGAGAATGGTGTTAAAAAATATATACTTACAGTTATGTAGCTGAAACATAAGGAAAGAAAGGTCGTTATCATTGTTGTTTGCAGTCGCCAGCAGTACTAACCAGTCAGCAAACACGACTAAAAGTACATATTTAAATTACACACACACACACGTGATGCAAAATAATTTTTACGTGGATTTGCATGCTGGGTGTGTGCTGTACAGCTAAAATTTCCTTCTTCTAAAAGATAAACCATAACACAACAAGTCATATTAAATTAATATTTAATAACAAACACAAGCAAGGAATGAGGTGACATGATGGTCACTGTTATAACAGGGTACCTGAAAACTTAAGCGCCCCTAAAGGGTGTCGACCATAGTATTCAACCTGTAAATTATCGGGATAAATACTTGTCAAAAGTGGCATAAAAATGTAATCACGCGCAAGATGTCAACAAACCACGTACGATTTTATCATATCTAATATAAGCCCTGTTATCATCCATTATCCCAACATGGTGTGCTTAAAAAAACACCTGTGCAAGCAGTTGAGGTCCGTTTGCAAGTGTATTCTGGTGCGGATCGTTTCACTTGCACCCAAATGTAAAACACTATACAGACCAAATACAGTAAGCAGTATAAAAATGACAGCTGGAAACAGAAATCATAAATGTCGTCAATAATCATTCACACTAACACACGTCTGTGGCTTTTCTGTAGGTTCTAAATCGTAAAAAAAAACTGCTGGCACGAGGGGTCTAACAATGCAAGTAATGGGGATTCAACTATTTCACCTATAAATCTCTCCGGAAAAAAAAAAAAGCGAAAACCACAATCAACGCTCCATGTACTGTACCTGCCGTGACCTGCATATTAACCAAGCAACATCACCAGTGTAATAGTAGGAGCTAACACAGAGGAACTACTTTTCTGGCGTAGTAACACAGCATCTCAGCCGAGAGGTAATGCTAGCTGCTGGAGTTGTTGTTGCTGCTGCTGCTAAATCGCCTCGGAGTTAATAAAAGTTTAAAATGTAGAAATTCCTTCCGCAACCAGCTAAAAATCTGAATCAGTGGCTCTCACCTCGACGACATAACTAGGAATACGTGGCAAGATGCATGTTTCCTCCCGGCCGTTTTTATCAGGAGTGAGGATTATGCTGAATTTACCAGATAAACAAGTCTTGCGCTGAAAGATACAACCGTCCCAGTGAGAGTGGACATTGTAAGTGACTGTTTTGTTATGGTCTTATTTTCTCGATGAAATGTTTAGCACAAGTTAGCACTGATGCTACGTGACAGCTTAGGGTTTCAGTATAGCTGGATCTGTTTACTACACAGCTTCTAAAACTTGTAGCTCATTCTTCTTATATGAGTGATATAACTGTAATAAGGATCATCATTTGTCCCAAAGTAGTCGTCGTTGGCTCGCTATTTGCTATGCGTTCTGTGAAATGAATGCGCTCTGGAAATAAATTGTAGCTTAAAATGAGCAAAATATGTCAATATTACATGTTACCATGATTGTGCCTGTTACTACATTACATATATACACACAGCATGTGTACAAAACATTGGAAGTTTTTAGAGGCTGAATAGGCGAATCACCATTATCTGTATTGTTAGCCGCCTTGTGCTAGCAGTTTTTAACGATCTAGAATGCACAGAAAAGGGAAAGACGTGTGTCTTCTTTTTTCACAGAGAGATTGTGAATGATGGTAAAAAAATTTAAGAAAATGTGCAATTCCCCTTTAAGCAATTTTAATAAAGATTTTAGAAGCTTTTTCTGACATCTCCAACTGGTAAAAACAGCACAACGTACTGTAAACTAGCAAACATACTGTATTCAAACCAGCAGACGTTTTAATTCAAGTTTTTCCTCACGTGTCACAAACATTGTCTAATCAGCTTGTCTTAAAGGGGAACTATTATGCTATTATATACCCGTTTTTAAGTAGTTCAGATCTGAATACAGTAAGTCCCGAAAATTTGAAATCAAAGCATAGAGGCAAGCCAGAAATATTTATAAAATAATCTTGCTTTCCTTCTTTATTTCCTCCAAACGAGCCGTTTGAAATTACGTCAGCGTATATCATGTGGTAGAGGTTTAACCGAAGAGCTTTGCGCAAGTCTACCATTGTAGTTCCTCGCTGTAGTCAATAAGCTCCTTCTTTTTCTCTATCCTCTTGTTGTGGGGCAGACTGGCTCGTACATGCACATACGTCCTCCGCTGTTGCCTTTTTTAATACAAAGTAGCGTATGCAGTCGTCTCGCTATGGAAGCGCTAAAAACTACAACATGGCCAACGAGGAGAAGACAGAGTTGAAGTAGAGGCATGTAAATAAGACATACGTCCTCCGCTGTTGCCTTTTTCAATACAAAGTAGCGTATGCAGTCGTCTCGCTATGGAAGCGCTAAAAACTACAGCACGGCCAACGAGGAGAAGACAGAGTTGAAGTAGAGGCATGTAAATAAGACCGCCCACAAAACGGCGCATCCTGAAGAGACATTCAGAAAGCGGCTAGGAGATGGTGTGTAAAACATAATCTAATCTAAAGAACCACCTTTACTGTAAATTACGGACTATAAGTCGGTACTTTTTCCCTATGCTTTGTACCCTGCAGCTAATAAAACAGTGCGGCTAATTGATGGATTTTTCTTCGCTAACGGATATAATGTTTTAAATTCAACAAATATTTTTCAACAGACACTGACAAAGTGTATTATTGTTTGTGCTATACCGCCATCTTTTGGACGGACTCGCTCACTGCAGGTGCAGGTTGAACAATTACAGTATTTCCTTCTGTTTAGTGCTTTGAACCGGATGTACAAGTGCAGTTCCGTCCATAGCGTTTCTACTTGTATAGATTCCTCATTTATTACTCCAAGCAACGTTTGTAAGTTTTACAATATAACTAAAACTATTTATACTTACTAAACCGTCCAATGTGCGTGGCTATTGTAATGTCGTTAGCATTAGCAAATATGCTATCACGTTTACAAGTGTCTGTTTTATTATTATTAACTTACAATGACATTCTTTTTGTATTGTTTCAGTTTCGTGATTTCACCAAAATGTCACCGTGGAGTTATTGAGTCTGTTTAGCTGAGTGAGAGCTAGCTTCCGCACAACTTCTGTTTTCAATCAATTAATCAATCAATGTTTATTTATATAGCCCTAAATCACCAGTGTCTCAAAGGGCTGCAGAAGCCACAACGACATCCTCGGTACAGAGCCCACATAAGGGCAAGGAAAAACTCACCCCAGTGGGACGTCGATGTGAGTGACTATGAGAAACCTTGGAGAGGACCGCATATGTGGGTAACCCCCCCCTCTAAGGGAGACCGAAATGCAATGGATGTCGAGTGGGTCTGACATAATATTGTGAGAGTCCAGTCCATAGTGGATCCAACATAATAGTAAGAGTCCAGTCCATAGTGGATCCAACATAATAGTAAGAGTCCAGTCCATAGTTTTGTTAGATAATCCGTTTTATTGCCGTGTTAAAGGCACCGTTTGGAGGTGTGTAAATTGATTGATTGACACTTTTATTAGTAGATTGTACAGTACAGTACATATTCCGTACAATTGACCACTATATGGTAACACCCGAATAAGTTTTTCAACTTGTTTGAGTCGGGGTCCACGTAAATCAATTCATGGTAAATAAAATGTAACACAATCTTTCTGTGTAAATAACTCATTCGACAACGTATATATTTGTGGCTTATAGTCCGGTGGGGCTAATATGTGGTAAAATATTTTTTCCTTCCAAAATTTAGTGGATGCGGCTTATATAACAGTGTGCTCTATAGCCCGGAAAACTTGGAACATGTTATGTAGACCACAAGGAAGTGTATTAAATGTAGGAAAAAAATCATAATATGACCCCTTTAAGCATTTTTTTACCTGCGTCAAAGATGCCACACTAAACTGTACCACATGTGCATCTTTTTTCAATAATGAAAGCTGCCTTATCGTAAAAGATCAGCCTCAAATAACACACTACAGTTAAGACTTGAAGCAGTAAAACTCCAGCATACGTGCAGCATTATATATATATAAAGTCATCTAGCAACTCTTTGGTGCAGATTTACAGCTCTTTTTTTCAAATATACAATCAAAAATCCAGTTGATACTACTCTATTATTTTTAGTTGATAGCTGAGTGATCAGGAATCAGGAATACAAACTCAGTTATTGTTATGGTCTCAATGAACATTACATGAAAACGAAGCTAACGCCAAAATCTATTCATTTTTGTGGATTTTTTTCTAAGTGGTTTTCAAATGTTGACAAGTTAGGTAATTCAAGCAAAAGCACACAATTGGATTCGCTTATGTCAACAAATATAAAGGTCAGTGTGTCTTTGTGCACGGTCTGACAGCGGTCACATGTGTGCCATGCTTGGCTGAGAGTTATTGAAGGCAAAAGGTACTTTGACAAGCGCCAACACCTCCACTCTCCATACTTGGCCTGACAGGATGGTGAGCCAATGGCAGAGCCAGTTTGCAAGTCACCCCATAGCCCTTCACACAAACGCACTACACACACACACTTAAACAGAAAGTAGGGGAGAGGGAACGGAGGGACGGTTGGGGCATTTAACACGTGACACAACTTCAAGACCAGCTAAGCTTGAACACAAACCCAATCAGATTGAAACCACAACCAAAAGTTCAGGTCTATTGGACGAGTATGAAGGTACTGAGCAAGGACTGTCAAAGGTCAAATTGTTGCAAACCGTCACAGTTCAGCAACAAGTAAAAAACATAATTGGAAAAAAAAAAAGTATCATGTTCCACAAAACATTGAGTCTTTGTTTTAAAATTGAAATATGACGTTTGATCCACAGGTTTCCGAGCAGCAGACTGGCTTTGGAGTACAGAGTTTGCGGTCAATATTCGTTTCCACAGATTTGGTTATTGTACACATTGGAGGTGGGAAAAATGATCTTTAAAACCTACTCAGTGGCCTAGTGGTTAGAGCAGGGGTCCCCAAACTTTTTGACTCGGGGCCGCAATGGGTTAAAAAAATTTGGCCTGGGGCCAGGCTGTATATATATATATATACCGTATATATATATATACCGGTGTATATATATATATATATATATATATATATATATATATATATATATATACACATATACACATTGTCTTTATAATCCGTTTTGTCATTTACCATTTACTGTTCATCAACATTTAACATTGTCACGTTATCGATTGGAAAATTCATTTTTAGACAATATGATTTGCCTGAGCGGCTAGGAGACACCAAAAGTAACAAGCGGTAGAAAATGGATTAGAAAGGTATGATTTAAAAAATAATAATAAATAAAAAAATGTTTTACTTGGGACTTCCTTCCTTCCTTTTGGATGTTCGGGGGCCGGATCCGGCCCGCGGGCCGTAGTTTGGGGACCTGTGGGTTAGAGTGTCTGCCCTGAGATCGGTAGGTTGTGAGTTCAAACCCCGGCCGAGTCATACCAAAGACTATAAAAATGGGACCCATTACCTCCCTGCTTGACACTCAGCATCAAGGGTTGGAATTGGGGGTTAAATCACCAAAAATGATTCCCGGGCGCAGCCACAGCTGCTGCCCACTGCTCCCCTCACCTCCCAGGGGGTGATCAAGGGTGATGGGTCAAATGCAGAGAATAATTTCGCCACACCTAGTGTGTGTGTGTGACAATGATTGGTACTTTAACTTTAACTTTGGAGTACAACGTTTGCGATCAATATTCGTTTCCACAGATTTGGTGATTGTACGCAATGGAGGTGGGAAAAATGATCTGTTCTCTGATGCATCACGATTAGAACATGGACGGTTCATGAATCGATGAACAAATATTCAAATATCGAATATTTACGAATGTTAAAATAAAGTAATAGACAGTTCTGGAATGCGGTTCTAAATAACCATGGAAGGACCGTTAGCTAATATTCTTTTAATGTAATGTGTGAGCTTGGTTAGTGCGGACACACACTTAGGAGGATAGAACAAGCTAAGCGAGCCGCGGTGCTAAGCTTTGCTTGAACGTGAAGTTGTGAAATGCGAAAATAATAAATGCTTTGCACACTTCAACAGAAGGCTAATAGGAACTAAGAAGAGGAAATCAGCAATTAAAATAATAAATCAGCGGGGACAATAATATCAATGTGGTACGGCAACACGTCTGTCAGAATGATATAAATGAGGAGATAGGCGAGTAGAGTCCAGTGGCGACATGCTTTACACCACTGCATCCGACGCTTTGCATTGGACTTGGTGATGTATGGCTTAGATACAGCTGCTCGGCCATGGAAACCCATTCCATGAAGCTCTCTGCGTACTGTACGTGGGCTAATTGGAAGGTCACATGAAGTTTGGAGGTCTGTAGCAACCGACGACCTCTTTGCACTATGCGCTTCAGCATCCGCTGACCCCTCAGTTTACGTGGCCTACCACTTCGTGGCTGAGTTGCTGTTGTTCCCAAACTCTTCCATTTTCTTATAATAAAGCCGACAGTTGACTTTGGAATATTTAGGAGTGAGGAAATTTCACGACTGGATTTGTTGCACAGGTGGCATCCTATGACAGTTCCACGCTGGAAATCACTGAGCTCCTGAGAGTTTGTAGAAACAGTCTCCATGCCTAAGTGCTTGATTTTATACACCTGTGGCTGGGCCAAGCGATTAAGACACCTGATTCTGATCATTTGGATGGGTGGCCAAATACTTTTGGCAATATAGTGTACATTGTGTCCAGATCAAAGAGGAATACTACAGTTTCAGTCAGGGTCCTTTGATTTAATTAAACTCGTTTTCACAACACAATTCTTGGACTCCAACATTTAGCCTAACAGATTGGGGAGGGGGGGAAAAAATCAGTGAACACGGCTCTTTCACAGGATAATCTGTCATGGTAATCTTTAAAAGACATCAGATTATCAGGACCTTGCAAACTGCAGTTAAAAGAGGACTGAAGCCCAAAATTGAACTGAGCTTTAATGATAAAAAACGCTGGAGGTGGTTAACTTTGAAGGTATAGTACAAAATACAGATTGTTCATCTTGCTGCCGGTGTAGACCAAGCTAAAGAAGAATTGTTTAGGTTGCGGTTGTAGCCTCAGTGCCACACTTTTCCTTGGCAGCATCCACGACAAGCACATGCCGACGGGTTCTGACCTCCCAGATGAAATTGTACGCTTCCAGTCACACGGTCAGAGTGGGGAAAGACAGTTGCGGGCGGTACGGGATTTGGTTAACTGGGCCAAAGGTCATGCACTCGTCATCTGTTACCAACAGATCATGTGAGGTTCTCCCACAAAACTATTCCGCATGAGTCACTTCAAGGAAAAGACAGTTTGGTACGTGTGCGTTCACATGTACACTTCACATGTCTTCTGAGTTTAACAAATAATTACACACTAAATATATCCTTACTGCCTGATAAACACAAAAAAAAACGTTCAAAGTCAATGTGGAGAGAACCCCAGACGAACAATTAGTTCAAACAGCTTTTAAAGCCCGCATGTGAATCAGCCAAACATTGCGAGTATCAAACTAGTCCATTTTCCCGTGTATAAGAATGTAACCATATGAACATTTCATATCACGGTTATTGTCACCAAAATGATCAAGGATCATTATAATTGTGGTATTGTACTCAAGTACTTACCGTATTTTTCGGACTATAAGTCGCTCCGGAATATACGTCGCACCGGCCGAAAATGCATAATAAAGAAGGAAAAAAACATAAGTCGCACTGGAGTATAAATTACATTTTTGGGGGAAATTTATTTGATAAAACCCAACACCAAGAATAGACATTTGAAAGGCAATTTAAAATAAATAAAGAATAGTGAACAACAGGCTGAATAAGTGTACGTTATATGACACATAAATAACCAACTGAGAATGTGCCTGGTATGTTAACGTAACATATTATGGTAAGAGTCATTCAAATAACTATAACATATAGAACATGCTATACGTTTACCAAACAATCTGTCACTCCTAATCGCTAAATCCCATGAAATCTTATACGTCTAGTCTCTTACGTGAATGAGCTAAATAATATTATTTGATATTTTACGGTAATGTGTTAATAATTTCACACATAAGTCGCTCCTGAGTATAAGTTGCACCCCCGGCCAAACTATGAAAAAAACTGCGACTGATAGTCCGAAAAATACGGTATACACACACGAACGTTTTGACCAATAGATAAAATTAACAGACACACTGTTCGAAAACCAACTATTTTGCACGTCTAGTGTTTTTTATGCTTCACTGTTAGTTTTTTGTGCTAGTATTTTATCTGTTTTAATGACTAATATTTTGTTGTTTTGAATATTAGTTTGTATTTCAGCACTTTAAGATTTATTTCAATGAAAAGAGCCTAACACATAAAATATACTTTTATTACTTTATTTTTTTTGGTGGGCGTTGTGGCGTCCTACTCTGTTCAGCGGTCCTTGAACGCACTGTAAAAACACCTCAGTTTTGTATTACTCTGAGTATAGAACAATCGATCTATGACACCGCAGCTTGTAGGATCAATGTGCACAATTGAATAGCTTAGTTGCTCTGACAGCAATGTGTTTAAAAAAAAGTTTAGATTGCGGTATGACATTTCTTAATGGGGAATTACGTTAATGCCTCTTGATTTCATGTTTGCAGTCTATCAAGGTGCAGTTATTAATCATTGTTTTTCAATCATTTTATTTAAAATGGTAATACAAACAGTCAAGAGTTTTACCGCGGTTTTCATTAGTACTTTTTATCGTATCATTCCGTGGAAACAAAGCATCCCTTGTGTTGGTGACTCAGTCTCTATGCTTTTTGCAAAATTGATTATGCCTGCAAAATAAGCCATCATGGGACTAAAGAGAAACACTATTAAATTCAAGAAAGAACTTGTCGCAAATAGGGTTGCCACGATACCAGAATTACTGTTGACGATAACAGTACCTGTGAATTTAGGCTTTCGTCTTTCAGGAATTGATGCACCTCGCTGGAGAAAATGTGTTGGAAAGTCTTCAGTAGGGACGATACTGAAAAGAAACACGCGTATATTTGTCATTTTTGCGTGTTGATAATTGACCATTAAGTAGACTAACAAGGTTCTCATTGGACAGCAACCTAAAAAAAGACTTTAAATAGAAAGGCCACCAAACACTTTGAATGACAATTACAAATAGTCATTTTTATGAATCTGCTTAGGGCAGGGGTCGGCAACCCAAAATTTGAAAGAGCCATATTGGACCAAAAATAAAAAAATAAAAACCTGTCTGAAGCTGCAAAAAAATTAAAAGCTTTATATATGTAAGAGTTATACTGATGTAAGAGTCTATATCAGCTATATTAGCCTACTATTAAAGGCTGACGCAAATCTTTGTTGACAGAAATGTTGTATTTTAATTAGGGCTGCAACAACTAATCGATTAAAATCGATTATAAAAATAGTTGCCGATTAATTTAGTCATCGATTCGTTGGATCTATGCTATGCGCATGCGCAGAGGCAATTTTTTTTTTTTTTTTTTTATATATATATATTTTTTTTTTTAAATAAACCTTTATTTATAAACTGCAATATGTACAAACAGCTGAGAAACAATAATCAAAATAAGTATGGTGCCAGTATGCTGTTTTTTTTCAATAAAATACTGGAAAGGATAGAAATGTAGTTTGTCTCTTTTATCCGATAATAAATCGAAGTAATAATCGACAGATTAATAAAATATCAAATTAATCGTTAGTTGCAGCCCTAATTTTAATTTATATTCTACACATTTTTGGAAAACATTAGTAAAATGCAGGCTTCTCACAGGATGAGATTACTTCTGGAAATGACTGTCTTAGAACGGCCAAAAGTATAGATGTGTGTGTCCAAGTTAAAGGAAACGGCAAGCTGTCTTCTTCTAATGGATTTATTACAATCCTTTCAAGCTGGGTAACGTTTGCTGTGGTCTGGAACAACATGGTGCACAAACAACTATCAGAAATGCTGCCAATATTTTGTACAGATAATGTGTCATGAGATGGGCAAATATAAATTAAATACACAGAGGACATAAGTAAAGGAAATTAAATGGGCTCAAATATACCTACAAACGAGACATAATGATGCAATATGTACTAACAGTTTGTATGCATTGGTGGTTCAGTGGTAGAATTCTCGCCTGCCATGCGGGAGGCCCGGGTTCGATTCCCGGCCAATGCAACATACTTCCTTTTACCATGAATTGATTTACGTGGACCCCGACTTAAACAAGTTCAAAAACTTATTCGGGTGTTACCATTTATTGGTCAATTGTACGGAATATGTACTGTGCTGTGCAATCTACTAATAAAAGCTTCAATCAATCAATCAATCACACAGCTAGCCTAAATAGCATGTAAGCATCGATTAGCTTGCAGTCATGAATTGACCAAATATTCCTGATAAGCACTCCAGCAAATCAATAAAATCAACAAAGCTCACCTTTGTGCATTCACGCACAGCATAAAACGTTTGGTGGACAAAATGAGACAAAGAAGGAGTGGCATAAAACACGTCTTTCTGTGGCAGCATCGGAGAAAGTTATACATGTAAAAAAACTACGATGAGTTCAGGGATTGCTGAAATTAGTAGGACAAAACTGTGCTTGCCAAATACTCTCATCAGTGAAGCATGTTTAACATAAACTGTGGGATTTCTAACAATTAGGAAGGTTTGTGTCATGTTTGTTCTCCTACAGGAAATATATTAAAACAAAAACTATATTCTTTTCTTCATCTTTTTCCATTTTCACACATCTCTGAAAGAGGTCCAGGGAGCCACTAGGGCAGCGCTAAAGAGCCGCGGGTTGCTGACCCCCGGCTTAGGGTAAACCCTTTGAAGTCAATATACTGTATGTGTATATATGTATATAGTATGCAGGTATACTTCGGTATACTCTGCAGAAGAGTGTCACATGACAACTTGTACAGTCACTAACATCAGGAGGAGAAATTTAATTTGACCAAATACTTACTTGCTTTGTAGTTAATGTGTCATCTCTACTGTGACCTATTGTGTAAACAGCAGCTGGCTTGGTATGCTGTGTACACTGTACTGTATATGCAAACATTGCCAAAAACAAGTGGCTGCAGGTATACAGTCATTACAGATGGCCAAAAAGGGCACAGTGTCAAAGAAGGATTGATGAAACACACAACCGCAGTTTGTCCTTCTGTTTCTTCTAATGAAAGCAGCGCCTGTACTCCGCCGACTGATGACTGACTCACTTTGGTAAACAAACTATCAGATTTTAATGTGCTTTGCATGCTGCTCAACAAGCCGTTCCTTTTCATACAATTTGAAAATCAGCTACACGCTGTGTCATGCCACTTGTTAACACACTGTTAAAGGTACTGTTATTTGTATTTTCCAGTACTCAAAGGTGTCATTGTTCACTGCATGTTAAAAAAAGTTAAAGTACCACTGATAGTCACACACACACTCTCTTAAACTCCTCTACATATGACCCATCCCCTTGTTCCACCCACTGGGAGGTGAGGGGAGCAGTGAGCAGCAGCTGTGGCCGCGCTCAGGAATCATTTTGGTGATTTAACCCCCAATTCCAACACTTGATACTGAGTGCCAAGCAGGGAGGTAATGGATCCCATTTTTATAGTCTTTGGTATGACTCGGTCGGAGTTTGAACTGTTACAGTCAAGTGAATATAATTACCTTAACTTAGACACTTAGCGTTATCAAGCTACAAGAAATACAGTATGGCCAAGCTAACACTAAGCTTAGCATTATGTCAACACTCACTTAGCTTAGCATTATCAAGCTAAAAGAGACAAAGTATGGTCAAGCTCATATTTAGCTTCACTTTGTTAAGCCAAAAAGTATGGCCAAGCTAAAACATAGCTTAGCATTTAGTGTAATTAAATCAACACTCACTTAGCTTAGCATTATCAAGCTAAAGGAAACACAGTATGGCTAAGCTAACACTTAACTTAGCTTTGCTAAAAAGTCTGGCCATGCTTACACTTAGCTTAGCAATAAGTCTAATTTAGTCAATACCCACTTAGCTAAGCATTTTCAGGCTAAAAGAAACATACTGTAGTGTGGCCAAGCTAACACTTAGCTTAGCTTTATTAAACTAAAATGTCTGGCAAAGGCAACACTTAATTTTGCATTAAGTTTATTTGGGTCAACACTCACTTAGCTTGGTATGTTCAGGCTAAAAGAAACATGGTATGGCCAAGCTAACACTTAGATTAGCTTTATTATGCCAAAAAATGTCTGGCAAAGCAAACACTTAGCTTAGCATTACGTCTAATTGAGTCCACCCTAGGGTTGCCAACCCGTGCCTTGAAAAAGTGGAATCCTCCCTTATTTAGAGACAAGGGTATGCGTTCCGTATTGAGCTTTAAGGGACGCACTTTGTCCCATATTGTTATTACCGTGAGAATAAAAATAATTCCTTGAAATATCAAAATTTTCCATCGAATGACAACAGCTTAACAACAGTCTTCCACAGACGAAGCTATTCGATGAGTGCCTAAACACTCAACTGCCAAATTCATTGCAAATCAACTTTTCTGATTTGCAACTTTTCCAAGTTTCTGGCAACCGGGATTCCAAATGTGAGACATTGGGAAAGTTCAGACTTCGGAGATCACTTTTGTCCGTCGAGGAAGCTCTACGTGGGTATCACGTCTGAGAGGTACGTGCCAGCTTAGCTACTCTACTACTTGGCAACTCTGCTCTCTTGTTGTCTTGTCTTCAAAACACTTGTTTATTTCAGTCATTATATATAAACATAGTGTGTTCAGTTTTATGATAGTGACACTACACTTTCATAGTGACACTATAAAGCTCTTTAACAGGTAGTTGGTGATACAGTAACTCAACAAAGGGTGAAATAATATTTTCTTCAACTCTTCGTATTTTTATAAGTGCTCAATTCAGACGGTATGCTTTTATTTAATATTAACTTATTAGCATACAAACAATGACCACGCTACTGAAGTAAACGTGTGTTTTGTAAAAAACTAAATAAAAAATTAAATGGAGCTTGTCATATTTTTGGTCAAAGTAGTTTTTATACTGATGAAAGTGGGAGACCTGCTCTATCATAAAGCGAAACACTGAATTCATACTTTTTGAAGTTAAGCACTACGGATGTCTCTAAGTCAGGGGTGTCAAACTCATTTTAGATCGGGGGCCACATGGAGAAAAATCTACTCCCAAGTGGGCCGGACTGGTAAAATCACGGCACGATGACTTAAAAATAAAGACAACTTCAGATTGTTTTCTTTGTTTAAAAATAGAACAAGCACATTCGGAAAATGTACATATCATAATGTTGTTGGTTTTTTTTTTTACACTTACATGTTGCGGTTAATAGTATTTTACCTTTATTTGTCGTTATTTATACTTTCTGAATAAATGATGTGATAATGTTCATCAGTCAACTCATTGGTGTTAATTTTCAATCTATCAAGATAAAATAATCATGACAAAGTCAAATTACAGGATGTTATTTATGTAGTTTGCAAATTTTTCTTGACTGGTGCACTAACATGTGGTTTATTTTTTTGACATATGTAGCATCATCTACAGATACAAAGAATTGCTATTGCGACATATAGTGGACACATTTAAAACAGCAGTTTCTTTCATTAAAAAATTTCGGCTCATTTTTATACCTAGCAAACTCATTCCGCGGGCCGGATAAAACCTGTTCGGTCGTACATTTGACACCCCTGCTCAAAAGGAAGGTGATTATTTTTTATTATGGAAAGTTAAACAGGAAATATTTTATTTAAGAAACATATTAATTTTATTCAGTTAATTTTGTTATTTTGCACATTACTTGATTATTGAACAATTGGTTTGCCATATATTTGTATTATTCCAAAATCTGGACATCTGTTGAAATTCTGTTTGGAGTCAAATAGTGTAAACAATATAGTGTGTGTAGGTCAAACTCGTTTCCATTGAGGGCCACATCGCAGTTATCGTTGCCCTCAGAGGGCCGATTTCAACAATGAATAATATATGAATATACATCCATCTATCCATCCATCCATTTTCTACTGCTTGTCCCTTTTGGGGTCGCTGGAGCCTATCTCAGCTGCATTCGGGCGGTAGGCGGGGTACACCCTGGACAAGTCGCCACCTCATCGCAGGGCCAACACAGATAGACAGACAACATTCACACTCACATTCACACACTAGGGCCAATTTAGTGTTGCCAATCAACCTATCCCCAGGTGCATGTTTTTGGAGGTGGGAGGAAGCCGGAGTACCCGGAGGGAACCCACGCAGTCACGGGGAGAACATACAAACTCCACACAGAAAGATCCCGAGCGCAGGATTGAACCCCGGACCTTCATATTGTGAGGCAGATGCACTAGCCCCTCTTCCACCGTGCTCCCCATGAATATGAATATACATGTATATATACTGTATATAATACATTAACAATTTTTTTTTCTTCCCATAAGCTGCAAAAAAAATATTCAAATTTTATTTTAAAAATTGGCAGCTCAGTCACCAAATTTTTACAGTAAAAGCAGTGGGTTTTTTACAGCATATAAAAAAATTGAATAAATGGAATGGAAAAACTGTTTTTAGCAGTTAAATTCAAGCAACAGAGGTGCCAGTTTTTTGGGGTTTTTTTACCGTAAAATCTTGTTCTATTTTTGTTGTTTGTTTTTTAATGTTTTAGTGTCTTACTGTATATGGAAAAAAAACGTGCCAAAGTTGATTTTACGGTAAAAAACTCAGTCGGCGGAATTTAACCATCATTTTACAGTCTACAATTTGATTGATAGTTTGTTTTAAAATCATAAGTCAAGCAGATATTTAAGTACAATATCTATCTTTATTTTAACAAAAAAATACTTTTGGAATACATGATAATATATTTTGACTTGGATAAAATTGCATTTTAAAATATATGCAATTGCATGCAGTACATGCTTTTTAATGTCAAAAGGAAAAGAACACATATTTAGTAAGAAAAGACTGAGCATTTTATTAACGTATATTATTTCCAGGCTTTTGCGGGTCACATAAAATAAAGTGGCGGGCCAGATTTGGCCCCCGGGGCCTTAAGTTTGACACCTGTGGTGTAGGTTATCAGCCATCAGGTCATATAATCCACAAAGGTCTAATCAATGCAACTAGACTATTCTTAAATGTCTTCAACAAACAATCCAGTTACCTCCACTCAACTTTTGTGGATATTATAAATAAAATCAGCACTGTGGCAGAAGGATTTGTGCGTCTGCCTCAAAACACGAAGGTCCTGAGTAGTCCTGAGATCAATTCCGGGCTCGGGATCTTTCTATGTAGAGTTTGCATGTTCTCCCCGTGACTGCGTGGGTTCCCTCCGGGTACTCCGGCTTCCTCCCACCTCCAAAGACATGCACCTGGGGATAGGTTGATTGGCAACACTAAATTGGCCCTAGTGTGTGGATGTGAGTGTGAATGTTGTCTGTCTATCTGTGTTGGCCCTGTGATGAGGTGGCGATTTGTCCAGGGTGTACACCGCCTTCCACCTGATTGTAGCTGAGATAGGCTCCAGCGTCCCCCCGCGACCCCGAAGGGAATAAGCGGTAGGAAATGGATGGATAAATAAAATCAAGGCAACAATAATCAGGTGTCCCTTTTTTTTCTTTTTTTCAGGGAGTTGTCAACCCTTGTCAACACCCACTTATTACCTTAGTTTAGTTTAGCTACAAGAAACACAGTATGGCCAGGCTAACACTTAGCTTAGATTTATTAAACTAAAACGTCTGGCAAAACTAACACTTAGTTTAGCATTAAGTCTAATTGGGTAAACAGCCATTTAGCGTAGTATCAAGCTAACACCCTCCTGCTTAATTTAGCATACACTTAGCTTTTTTTTTGACAAGCAGGAAGATTCCCAAAAACGTAAGTGGAGGATTGATGGTATGTGTCAATTTTACTTTTTTAAAACATGCTTTACATTCCTGTTCCCGACTATTTTCTACATTAAATGCCGTTCATGCCTTACCTCCTTGTTGCCTAGCAACAGGGCTATGTCATCAGAGGACGTCCTTGTATTCAACCTTTAAGCTTCATTTTGCCTCTGCGATAACTTACAAGAGTTTTCTGATGTTTTTCCGCACGGAAAATAAAAACGCAATGGCTGCAAGGAGCACGTATTCTGATGTGTCATGCTAACTTATTCCAGTTTTTGAGCCGTGTTCATCGCTCCATGTGTACAGCGTCGTGCAAAAACTCTATCGGCGACACATTAAAACATTTTTATTCACAATAGCGCGAGGATTGCTTAAAGTGCCGAAGAAAAAACATTTGCGGAGAGTTAAGTGTTTCTACAGACCTGTGAAGGATGGCGATCAAGAGACTTTTTCTGCAGCGACTTTTTGCCTAAAGCGACTCAGCCAATCAGAGGCAGTGTTGCTCATTGCATTTGCTTACACTGTGAAAGCAGTGCATTTATTTGTCGAGCCTTATATGGGCATTGCATTTCCCGCCCTTAACATTAGGTACAGTACACGAGTCAATACATCTAAATATATATTTTTTTTTTAGTTTGTGTGAGGTCTAAATTAACAATGTTTATTAATAGGAGCACTGTTTTTTTTAAATCAATATATGTCTGTAAAACTCAACTATTTTATGTTCATAGGTGATTCTAATATTCCTCCCACCTCCAAAGACATGCACCTGGGGATAGGTTGATTGGCAACACTACAATGGTCCCTAGTGTGTGAATGTGAGTGTGAATGTTGTCTGTCTATCTGTGTTGGCCCTGTGATGAGGTGGCGACTTGTCCAGGGTGTACCCCGCCTTCCGCCCGAATGCAGCTGAGATAGGCTGCAGCGACCCCAAAAGGGACAAGTGGTAGAAAATGGATGGATGGATGAAAAAATAACATAAAGAAAACATTAAAGTTTAATGTTTAGTGTTTTTCAACCACTGTGACGCGGCACACTAGTGTGTCGTGAGATATTGTCTGGTGTGCCGTGGGAAATGATGCAACTTCACCTAATTGGTCCAAAAAATATTTTTTGCAAATCAAAAATTATAATCTGCAAATAATGTGCCGTTGTCTAGTGCCTGTGCTCTATAGAGCTCAGCAGGCTAACCATGTAATACTCCATATCAGTAGGCGGTAGCAGGTAGTTAATTGCTTTGCTTTGTTTTTTACCATTAATTGATTTACGTGGACCCCGACTTAAACAAGTTGAAAAACTTATTTGGGTGTTACCATTTAGTGGTCAATTGTACGGAATATGTACTGTAGTGTGCAATCTACTAATAAAAGTTTCAATCAATCAATCAATCAGAAGTCGGAACTCGTCGAGGATGGTTTGTCGGGATCCCAATATGCAGAGCACAGTGGGAGACGACGTGCAGGTAAAAATCTATGTAACGCTTAAACCAAAAATGAACAAAACGGATAGGAAAAGTCAATGAAGCATAGGGATGGCTATGCAAAACGAAAGTAAAACTGAACTGGCTACAAAGTAAACAAAAACAGAATGCTGGACGACAGCAAATACTTACAGCGTGTGGAGCAGAGATGGCATCCACAAAGTACATAAGTACATGACATGACAATCAACAATGTCCCCACAAAGAAGGAAAGCATCCGCACAACTGAAATAGTCTTGTTTGCACCCAAAGGAAGTCGTGAAGCTGCTTTAGGAAACCACCAACAAAACAGGAAGGGCCACCAAAATAACAGCGCAAGACAGGAAAACAACAACAAACTCAAAATAAGGCAGGACAACCTGGTGGAGTTTCATTTTTTTACGTTTTCTGCTGGTGGTGTGCCTCCGTATTTTCTTTGTGAAAAAAAATGTACCTTGGCTCAAAACAGGTTGAAAAACACTGCATTAAACAATATGCGAAACACCCTTCACTTTTAGACCACAGTAAACAAGAAAAAAGAATATTTTTTGCATAATCTAGCTAACTACTATAACAAATAATTAACACATAATCATCTTGCTAAAAATGGCAGTGAAATTAATAATGTAGGCTACAATATGAAAACTTTTATTGTTACTGCACGTTGTTTGTGTTTCATGTGAAGTCCTCCTCGTCCTGAAGCCTTATCTGAAAATCGTGCCTGTGTAGATGCTTCACACGTTACACTTGTCCGACTTGCCCCAATGCCTCTTTCTGCATTACAGACCCCAGAATGAGGGCGACAACAACAACATGACTTTCACTTCCAAGAACCAGGAAGTAGGCAGAAAGAACTATAAGGTATGTGTTCCTCGACACTGCCTAGTTCACTTTATTTAGCCATACATCCATCTGTCAATGCATCTCCCCACCCTCAATCACAAATATGCACAGAGATCAGTAAAGTATTTTTGTATAATTTACTTCCCAAACAAAAAGTGTGAAAAATCTATCCCGTGACATATTCTAAGGGTAGAATTAAAGGTGTACCCCACGGCTGATGTTAACAATGTGTAAATGACGTCTTAGTGAGTGTATGGCTCACTCACTACCTGTATTGACCCTGCACTTAAACTACATTTGACCTGCAAATAAAATTGTCTTAGTGTTTAATTTAGTTTTAGTCATTGTCTTTTGACGAAAATGTATTTTAGTTTAGGTCCTATTTTAGTCATCTAAACTGATTTAGTTTTAGTCAACTTAAAGACCTACTGAAATGCGATTTTGTTATTTAAACGGGTATAGCAGGTCCATTCTATGTGTCATACTTGATCATTTCGCGATATTGCCATATTTTTGCTGAAAGGATTTAGTAGAGAACATCGACGATAAAGTTTGCAACTTTTGGTCGCTGATAAAAAAGCCTTGCCTGTACCGGAAGTAGCAGACGAGTAGCGTGACGTCACAGGTTGTGGAGCTCCTCACATCTGCACATTGTTTACAATCATGGCCACCAGCAGCGAAGAGCGACGATTTCCCCATTAATTTGAGCGAGGATGAAAGATTCGTGGATGAGGAAAGTGAGAGTGAAGGACGAGAGGGCAGTGGGAGCGATTCAGATAGGGAAGATGCTGTGAGAGGCGGGTGGGACCTGATATTCAGCTGGGAATGACTAAAACAGTAAATAAACACAAGACATATATATACTCTATTAGCCACAACACAACCAGGCTTATATTTAATATGCCGCAAATTAATCCCGCATAACAAACACCTCCCCCCTCCCGTCCATATAACCCGCCAATACAACTCAAACACCTGCACAACACACTCAATCCCACAGCCCAAAGTACCGTTCACCTCCCCAAAGTTCATACAACACATATATTTCTCCCAAGTCCCCAAAGTTACGTACGTGACATGCACATAGCGGTACGCACGTACGGGCAAGCGATCAAATGTTTGGAAGTCGCAGCTGCATGCGTACTCACGGTACCGTGTCTGCGTATCCAACTCAAAGTCCTCCTGGTAAGAGTCTCTGTTGTCCCAGTTCTCCACAGGCCAATGGTAAAGCTTGACTGTCATCTTTCGGGACTGTAAACAATGAAACACTGGCTGTGTTTGTGTTGTTGCTGGAGCCGGCCGCAATACACCGCTTCCCACCTACAGCTTTCTTCTTTGCTGTCTCCATTGTTCATTGAACAAATTGCAAAAGATTCACCAACACAGATGTCCAGAATACTGTGGAATTTTGCGATGAAAACATACGACTTAATAGCTGGCCACCATGCTGTCCCAAAATGTCCTCCACAATCCGTGACGTCATGCACTGACGTCATCATACCGAGATGTTTTCAGCAGGATATTCCGCGCGAAATTTAACCCGGCCGTATTGGCATGTGTTGCAATGTTAAGATTTCATCATTGATATATAAACTATCAGACTGCGTGGTCGGTAGTAGTGGGTTTCAGTAGGCCTTTAATTCCTTGACATTTTAGTCGACTAAAATTACAGTATATTTTGTCGACAAATATATAAAGTATAAAGGATAACACATCTTTGGAGTTGTCTTAAAACCACTTTTATGAAGGTTATTGCGTCCCAAAAACTAAATTCACAACAAGACTCGCTCTTCATGAATATACCAGTAGATTTCACAGAAACCACAATGTGTGTTATCATTTTAGCTGAAATTAAGCATTTTTTAAAATGTTGAATAATATATGACTAAAATGGTCGTATGAAGATACAAATTAGATTTACTCTCTATTGGATATAACTCTGTGCGTTTCCCACCTAGGCCTTCAGTGATGTCCGACTTCAATGATTACCTCTCAAAATACCATCATTGATGTCACCACATGACCGTTGCTGGAGAAATATACAGAAACACATTTACGCACTACTGGGCATTGTACAAAACGGGTTATTTTCTGGCACATTTAAAAATCAATAAACCCGCATCAGCATATAAAACATATCTTATGTGGTACTGCCAAAATTAAAAATAGCAAAAAACATATTAAACGTGAAAAAATTAAGAAATTTAATATTTGAACTCACATTTCATTGCCCGGACAGTTGAGCTAGCTTTCGGGGTTGGCCGACATGGTCTCACAAGATGTAGTTTTTCTTTGAATATCCTTCTTGAAAATGACCTCGCAAATATATGTGTTGTCTTGTCTAATCATAAAAGATGCATACGAGGCGTGTTGGCTGAGTTCTTAAAGTTTACTCCACAGCGTGCTCATCAAAAACAACCCGCTGCCGGCATTTCTACATATAACAAACTAAACTACTGCGCATGCTCTTCACTACTGTGGCATGCTGGGTAATGGAGTTCTTATGTTACCTGGCTCCTAACATCACTATATACAGGTAAAAGCCAGTAAATTAGAATATTTTGAAAAACTTGATTTATTTCAGTAATTGCATTCAAAAGGTGTAACTTGTACATTATATTTATTCATTGCACACAGACTGATGCATTCAAATGTTTATTTCATTTAATTTTGATGATTTGAAGTGGCAACAAATGAAAATCCAAAATTCCGTGTGTCACAAAATTAGAATATTACTTAAGGCTAATACAAAAAAGGGATTTTTAGAAATGTTGGCCAACTGAAAAGTATGAAAATGAAAAATATGAGCATGTGCAATACTCAATACTTGGTTGGAGCTCCTTTTGCCTCAATTACTGCGTTAATGCGCCGTGGCATGGAGTCGATGAGTTTCTGGCACTGCTCAGGTGTTATGAGAGCCCAGGTTGCTCTGATAGTGGCCTTCAACTCTTCTGCGTTTTTGGGTCTGGCATTCTGCATCTTCCTTTTCACAATACCCCACAGATTTTCTATGGGGCTAAGGTCAGGGGAGTTGGCGGGCCAATTTAGAACAGAAATACCATGGTCCGTAAACCAGGCACGGGTAGATTTTGCGCTGTGTGCAGGCGCCAAGTCCTGTTGGAACTTGAAATCTCCATCTCCATAGAGCAGGTCAGCAGCAGGAAGCATGAAGTGCTCTAAAACTTGCTGGTAGACGGCTGCGTTGACCCTGGATCTCAGGAAACAGAGTGGACCGACACCAGCAGATGACATGGCACCCCAAACCATCACTGATGGTGGAAACTTTACACTAGACTTCAGGCAACGTGGATCCTGTGCCTCTCCTGTCTTCCTCCAGACTCTGGGACCTCGATTTCCAAAGGAAATGCAAAATTTGCATGGTTGGGTGATGGTTTGGGGTGCCATGTCTTCTGCTGGTGTCGGTCCACTCTGTTTCCTGAGATCCAGGGTCAACGCAGCCGTCTACCAGCAAGTTTTAGAGCACTTCATGCTTCCTGCTGCTGACCTGCTCTATGGAGATGGAGATTTCAAGTTCCAACAGGACTTGGCGCCTGAACACAGCGCAAAATCTACCCGTGCCTGGTTTACGGACCATGGTATTTCTGTTCTAAATTGGCCCGCCAACTCCCCTGACCTTAGCCCCATAGAAAATCTGTGGGGTATTGTGAAAATGAAGATGCAGAATGCCAGACCCAAAAACGCAGAAGAGTTGAAGGCCACTATCAGAGCAACCTGGGCTCTCATAACACCTGAGCAGTGCCAGAAACTCATCGACTCCATGCCACGCCGCATTAACGCAGTAATTGAGGCAAAAGGAGCTCCAACCAAGTATTGAGTATTGTACATGCTCATATTTTTCATTTTCATACTTTTCAGTTGGCCAACATTTCTAAAAATCCCTTTTTTGTATTAGCCTTAAGTAATATTCTAATTTTGTGACACACGGAATTTTGGATTTTCATTTGTTGCCACTTCAAATCATCAAAATTAAATGAAATAAACATTTGAATGCATCAGTCTGTGTGCAATGAATAAATATAATGTACAAGTTACACCTTTTGAATGCAATTACTGAAATAAATCAAGTTTTTCAAAATATTCTAATTTACTGGCTTTTACCTGTATATCTGCCTTAGGCCATCTTGAAGGCCTTACTGACAACAACTCGTGATCTGATTGGCTTTCGCAACTGTCTATCAAATGTTTGTGTCCGTTCACTTACAGTGCACGGACGCCCGCATTGTTGATTCTGAAGGCCCTGGCAGATTTGGTACAGCATGGCAACAGAGGTTAGCTGAATTCTGATTGGATAAAAACTCTATAACGGTGGTTCTTAACCTTGTTGGAGGTACCGAACCGTGGGTGTTCGGGGGAGGAGGGCGTGGTTGGGGGCGTGGTTAAGAGGGGAGGAGTATATTTACAGCTAGAATTCACCAAGTCAAGTATTTCATATATATATAAGAAATACTTGACTTTCAGTGACTTCTAGCTATATATATATATATATATATATATATTTTTTTTTTTTTAAATTATATATATATATATATATATATATATATATATATATATATTTATATATGTATATATGTATATGTATATAAATAAGAGAAATACTTGAATTTCAGTGTTTATTTATTTACACATATATACACACATAACACTCATCTACTCATTGTTGAGTTAAGGGTTGAATTGTCCATCCTTGTTCTATTCTCCGTCACTATTTTTCTAACCATGCTGAACACCCTCTCTGATGATGCATTCTGCTTCGTCTCCTTGTTGTGTGCGCAGTTGTGCACTGCACTCTCTAAAAGCCGTAGATGTTATTGTCACATATGCATGTACAGTAGATGGCAGTATTGTCCTGTTTAAGAGTGTCACAACATTGCTGTTTACTTTTGCTTTACGGTAGACGAAAACGTGACTGCTGTTGTTGTGTGTTGTTGCCGCGCTGGGAGGATGTTAATGAAACTGCCTAACAATAAACCCACATAAGAAACCAAGAACTCGTCCTCGATCATTCTACAGTTATAACGTGATTGGGCAGGCACGCTGTTTATATTGTGGGAAAGCAGACGTGAAAACAGGCTGTCGACACGTCACTCGGGTCCGCATGGAGTTGGAGGGGGCGTGGCCTCCAGCTCCGCCTGAATTTCGGGAGATTTTCGGGAGAAAATTTGTCCAGGGAGGTTTTCGGGAGAGGCGCTGAATTTCGGGAGTCTCCAGGAAAATCCGGGAGGGTTGGCAAGTATGGGTTAGGGCCAGGGTTAAAGGGTTAGGGTTATAATAAGGCTATGCCGAATAAGGCATTAATAAGTACTTAATAATGACTAGTTAAGAGCCAATATGTTACTAATTTGCATGTTAATAAGCAACTAATTAATGGTGAATATGTTCCCCATTCTAAAGTGTTACCATGTTTTTTTACTGGTGCACAAAATGAACCGTGCATGAACATCACCTTGTTCAAACAACAAAACCAACACAGTGCATAAACTCACAACAAATTACACACCTGCAAACCAGTTAGCTGTTGCTGTACCCGTAATACGCCGTTAGGGAGAAGTTTGTATTTACACGATGAGTCGGGTGTGTTTTGACCTCCGCCGAACCCCTGAGGCCGACTCACCGAACCCCTAGGGTTCGATTGAACCCAGGTTAAGAACCACTGCTCTATAACCTAAAAACAACAGCGCTGGAAGGACCATAATATGACATGAAGAGAATTTGAATACTTTTAGATATTTAGGGAAAGTAAATTATAGAGGACTTTTATCTTTAATTATGATCAGGATTTCTGGTGATGTTCGGCCAGCAGAGAAGGCCTTGCTGGCCCTGACGACACACCACTGGTATAACTACAGAGTGTGCTCAATTGGCGTTTTGGCCACTGTCCAGTTTAAATACAGCAACCAGTGTTATATATCTAGAACATATCTTACACAGCTGTCTTTCTTTGTGGGTTAGCTTTAAAAATGACATATCTGGCCTTTTGGGCTGTCAAGTTGTTTAAGTAATAGCAGAAGAGTGTGCAGAAAAGTGCACGGTATATTTTGCTTATTAAATTGGCGTGCAAGCTTTTCCCATTGTGTGCAACAAAATTAGTAATAGAGTAAGCGGCCTTGCTCCTGCTCTACAGTCTTGAATAATAACAGTAATTCAGACATTTTGGAATATCAGCTTTAACCTACTTTCTGTTTCGTATATGTTTGGATGGTTAGCCTGCAGACAACGCTTCAAGTTGGTTGTGTTTTAACCGGAGAAAATGGGGCCACAGGGTTTACAACGTGTCTTGTTGTCTACAGCGGCAAAGGTGAAGGGCGTCCATATGTATTTTCTTATCTTTCTCCCAGGCGTAGAAGACTCATTGCATTGAGGTGTGTAAAATACAGTCTTGTTTCCCCAATGAAAAGTCAAAACACTCTGACTTACAACGACAGTAGTTCTGATTGGATCCGCTCCGTGATTTACCCCTGCACCTCTCCCACATGCAACTGTGATTGGACTTGTCACACCTGCCTAAAGACAAAATTAAATATGATCGGGTTTCGTCTCGGTCAACATTTTAGCCATTGTTGGCTAAATGGTCGATTCATTTTGTCATTGTTTTAGTCAACTAGCATTTGTTTTGATTCGTTATCCTCATATTTTAGTCAGGAGAAAATAGGTTGTTGACGATACCAAAGACAAAACATTTTTGTCAACAAAATTAACACTGGTTTATATTAAGATACCCATTAGCTTTTGCAATAGCAGGAGCTATTCTTCCTCGGGTCTAAAAAAAAAACAAAAAAACGCTTCGAGACATGTACAACATTATTAATACGAAAGGGAATACATACATATTTATATATAATAACACCACATTCAAACAGCTCTACATTATTTACATGTAATGGTTCATGCTAATAGGTTTAAACGATAGCCATAAAAGTACCCTTGCCACTTCACTCTATTGCAGTTTAAAAATATATATTTATCAAAAAATCATATTGTGGTTCCTCTGTGTTTTGTGTTGTCTATGGCCTGTTATTAGTTAAAATATGCATATATATATATAAGCAAATCTTACATATTTGTTGGCCTAATGAAGCATTTTCATGCATAAAAATACATAAATTAACTAAATATTAGAGATGTCCGATAATGGCTTTTTTGCCGATATTCCGATATAGTCCAACTCTTAATTACCGATTCCGATATCAACCGATACCGATATATACAGTCGTGGAATTAACACATTATTATGCCTAATTTTGTTGTGATGCCCCGCTGGATGCATTAAACAATGTTTTCCAAAATAAGAGAACAACTTCAACTCAAGTTATGGAAAAAAGTGCCAACATGGCACTGCCATATTTATTATTGAAGCCACAAAGTGCATTATTTTTTTTAACATGCTTCAAAATAGCAGCTTGGAATTTGGGACATGCTCCCTCTGAAATAATCCTGATACCCACTACAACTATGGGAAATACTATAATTTGACTTTCACTAAGTGCATTATTTTTTTTAAACATGCCTCAAAACAACAGCTACAAAAACAATGAAGGCACACAGCTTCAGTCCAGAGTATACTAGAGTAATAAAGTAAACAATAACATAGTCCTCATTTAGTGCAAGACTGCCTGGTATACTGTAAAACAGGGAATTATAAACTGGGCTCACATCCATCTTCCGCTTGTATTCATCGTGTATCTCCTTATGATTCTAAAGGGGGGGGGGGGGGGGGGTTACCCACATATGCGGTCCTCTCCAAGGTTTCTCATAGTCATTCACATCGACGTCCCACTGGGGTGAGTTTTTCCTTGCCCTTATGTGGGCTTTGTACCGAGGATGTCGTTGTGGCTTGTGCAGCCCTTTGAGACACTTGTGATTTAGGGCTATATAAATAAAGATTGATTGATTGATTGATTGATTCTTGAAGAGGTGGGAGATCAAATTGCTCGTATTAAAGGAAGACGTCTTGGTTCCTCCTCGCATAACCAACTTTTTGCAGTCATTGCAAATTGCCAGTTTTTTATCCGTCAGAGACACTTTAAAATAATCCCAAACCATAGACATGGTGTCGTTAGTCAGTCACCGAGCGAGCTCGCTTGTTAGCCACGGCTACAGCACCGGCAACAACACACTCTTGTTGTTGTTATGCTGTGCTCGCTGCGGTTTGATGAGGTCATCAAGCGTCGCCAGTAAACCTCTCATGTTGCAGTCGTCAACTCCTGTGTTATGTGTAGGAGAGGGGAGAGGGGAGGGGCTGCTGACTGGGAGACGCAACTGCTCTGTACTGCTCCCTACGTCCGTGTTTTACCGGATATGTACCGCTCCGTACAGCGGCGTTTTAAAAAAATCATTCATTTTACTTTTTGAAACGGATACCGATAATTTCCGATATTACATTTTAAGCATGTATCGGCCGATAATATCGGCAGGCCGATATTATCGGCAGGCCGATATTATCGGACATCTCTACTAAAAATAACGAATCTAAGGTTGCAATGAATTATACAGCAGATCATCAGCATCATCAAATAAATGATGAACAAGTTTCATAATTTTTATAGGTTAGTGGTTAGGAGTGCTCAGAAAACATTTACTAATTCTGATTCTGAATTGAAACAAATTTATAAATTACACTTTTTTAAGAATATATTTTTTAATTAAAAACATTAAACAGCTGTCATTGATATTATTATTACTAAAATATGGATACTGTTGTTTTTATAAATGTACAGTAAGTGTTGTGTCTGTATGTCTTCTCAATTGCTTTGTAAATTTCTATCCTAAGTGTTGTAAAGCTGGTGATGGGTTGGAGTGGCTCTATTTTCCTTTATTAGATTGATTAGCATTCCATGATTTTTGTAAATACCGGTACAATTTTAGAAATACATTTTTAAAAAGCCAACCTTTAGGCCAATACTGCGTGTATAAGTTGAACGTTTGCAGCCAAGAGGAGTTTTTGTAACCTGAAACCTGTTTTATTATAATTTATATACCCAATAATATATGAAAGGAATTGTGTTCAATTGAATTTTTTATTATTATAGGGGTTTATTTGAAATAGGGACGGATACAAAAACATAGACATCTGAAACAGTTATCCAATGTATGCATCATAGAGTTTGTAGCCAAAGCTAATTTACAACACTTGTCCCCAACAACAACAACAACAACAACACAGATCCAACATCATTAAAATAGGAAAATAAAAAATAGAATAAGGAATTGTCACTCCAAGAATTGGAATCTGAACCAGAATCGTGAGACATCCAAATATTTCACCTCTATTAATGGTTGTGTTCAAGAACTGTGTGAGAGAAAGTCTATATTACTGTGTTGTATGTTTTACAGTACAGTTCATGTCTTTTTTTCAGAGATGAGTAGACTTGCCAAAAATTGTACTCAAGAAAGAGTACCGTTACTTCAGAGCAGGGGTCACCAACACGGTGCCCACGGGCACCACGTCGCCCGTAAGGACCAGATGAGTAGCCCGCTAGCCTGTTCGAAAAATAGCTCAAATAGCAGCACTTACCAATGAGCCGCCTCTATTTTTTAAATTTTATTTATTTACTAGTAAGCTGGTCTCGCTTTGCTCGACATTTTTAATTCCAAGAGAGACAAAACTCAAAAAGAATTTGAAAATCCAAGAAAATATTTTAAAGACTTGGTCTTCACTAACTGACAAAGAAACAGATAACAGATTTGGTGTCCAGTTCAAAGTGTGACATGATTTATTTAAAAATTTGAGAGTTGACTTTTGTATTTTACATGAGTTATTATTTGTACAAACATGGTGCAAAGTAATTCATGATTTGTTAAAAAATGTTAGTGGCTAGCTAGTTAAAATGGGATATTGGGTTTTCACAAGACTGTCTTAGAAGTGATCATTTGAAAATGTTCAATTTGAAAAATGTGCACTTAGAGAATATATAAAAATAAAGTGTTGCATATTGATATTTATCTGTTTCTATATATATTTATTGTGAGAAATCATTAAGATGATCAGTGTTTCCACAAAGATAAATATCATTAATTATAAATAATAACATAGAGTTAAAGATAAATTGAGCAAATTGGCTATTTCTGGCAATTTATTTAAGTGTGTATCAAACTGGTAGCCCTTCGCATTAATCAGTACCCAAGAAGTAGCTCTTGGTTTCTAAAAGGTTGGTGACCCCTGCTTCAGAGTATAAACACTCAAGTAAAAGCAAAAAGCAGTCATCCAAATAAATACTTGAGTATGGGTAAGTATTCAGTGAAAAAAACTAATCATGTACTGATTAACTGACTTAGACTTAGACTTACCGGTAGACAAACTTTAATGATCCACAAGGGAAATTGTTCCACACAGTAGCTCAGTTACAATGATGGAAAGTGTAAGGATGGAAAGGACAATGCAAGTATAAATAGACTAAATATAGCGATATAAAATATAACATATATACGTAATATTTACATAATATATGTACAGTATATTATATATACTGATATATTATATTATAATATGTCATATCATATATACAATATATAACACCATGTACAATATTACAGTATATGTGACAGCTGCAGCATAAAATAGAGAGAAAATCCAGCAGAAAATAGAAAATAGGCATTAAAAACAAAGAAGTAGCTAACATGTCAGGTGTCAGGTAATGGACAGATATCATCTATTGCTGTATGGCGAGTGAGTATACAACTGGATGGAGTGTGGAATGAAGGACTTCGTGAATCGAACACTGTGGGAACGAAGCTGAAGGAGCCTGTTGGAGTATGAACTGGTGAGTAACTTCTGATTGATCTAGTAGCCACAGCACTTGCACTAAAACCGTAGTTTATGTTCGCGTTTGTGTGAGAGACAGAGAGACCCTACTAGAGAGTGGACTAAAAAAGAAGCACATTTTACAGCCACTTGTGATGTTATAACAGGGATTAAATTAGCATAACGTTGACTAAAACATAAAAAAACATCTACAACTTACCGCAACATGTTTTCTCTAGTTGGAAGTGGAATTCTTGTAGAGTGAAATGTGAGCATTTTACTGACATAGATGATAGCGCATGATAACATTTTTTATATTTTCTAGTTTATAAGTAAACATCAACATAGCCTCGTCTGACGTCATGTCACCTTTTACAGATCATCTGCCTGCCATATAACTCACTTTAAAAATGTAGACTTGACCTTGCATGAATGGTGTAAATTGGTCATGTAAAACCTGACTTATGATCAGTAATATTGGCTATGATTGTGTCATTGTGTCATCCCGTTTATTGCTCATCATTATGTGCTTCTGGTGCAGGACAAGAGAAAAGGCAGCTTCATTTAAACCGAGATTGTACTGGGAAAAATGAGACACATAGAGGCCAAAGAAACAGTTTTTAAAGTGAGCTTTAAAGGCACAAAAGTATGTTAAACCACTAAATCTTACCCTGGCCTCCAAAGGGTTATTGTCATTTTTGAATAGCTGGTCATGACAGACAGACGATGACAGCCTCCCTAATTGTAACTTGCCAGTGAGAAGTGCCGCAGAGTAACAACAATTAGGAGAAAAAAAAATATTATTACCAAGCCAAATCTCCCGTCGTGGTAATATTTCAGCTTCAAATCAGATGGGCAATATGAGCCCATCAACACGGAGCGAGAATGCAGTGATTACACGGTGGCAACAACAACAAAAAAACTTTTTTGCAGTGTGTTGCTGCCATTAAGTTCTACGTTAAGTATTATTTGCAAAAAAAAATTAAGTTTCTCAGTTTGAACATTAAATATCTTGTCTTTGCAGTCTATTCAATTGAATATAAGTTGAAAAGGATTTGCAAATTATATTCTGTTTTTATTTACGATTTACACAACATGCCAACTTTACTGGTTTCGGGTTTTGTACGTAGGGCAACAATCCGAGTCCATTTAAGTCAATTCACAGAAGATGCTCACTCTTTATATTTTCAATTACTATTGTGACATTTGGATCCGTGGAGGCTTTCGTTTTCATGAGCAACCTAGATCCGAAATCAAACCCTAGTAATATCCAAGAGCAAAATGGGGCCACAAAAAGCCTAAACGGTGTACTTTCAGCGAATCAATGAGTAAGTTGGCGTGTAAAGTTATTTGTTCTCCTGTCTGCTTTGCTGTCTGAGCTCCACTCAATGGGGGCCGTGTGAACTGACGCACTTCAGGCTGAGGGTGGCGCACCAAGCCAAAGAATTGTGTTGGGGGACCCTCAGGGGTCACCACGGGTCACAGCGCAGTGCCTGACAACACACACACACACACACACACACACACACACACACACGGCTCTGTCTGTCCGTCACACATGAGCATTTTCTGCATGGGGGGATTGCTTAGTTCCTCCTGTAAACGCACAATAGATCTACTTATCTCCTCAATGTAACATTATTGTCCAAATAAACAATTTAGACCGATTAATCAACAGGTGCACAATCCAGACATTAACACTTGTATTTTTTTCCCCCCCATAACTTTATTAAGTATACTGTATTGTCACTAACTTATACAGGTGTGTGTTTCAGTGCCATAAGTGCTTGTTGACATAGTCGTGCCATTCAAACTATACACCACATTGTTACTATATAAGCATCTTTTTCAGGCGAAAATGTGACACAACATACAATATGATGTCCCTGGACTGCATGTAAAATATGTACTTACCGTATTTTTCGGAGTATAAGTCGCACCTGCCTAAAATGCCTAATAAAGAAGGAAAAAAACATACATAAGTCGCACTGGAGCCCGGCCAAACTATGAAAAAAACTGCGACTTATAGTCCGAAAAATATGGTAAGTGTATTTACACCAGGACTGTCACAGTTAACGCTTTAACTCATGCGATTAATCACAAAACATTATCACATCAATTGACTGATTGATTGATTGAGACTTGTATTAGTAGATTGCACAGTACAGTACATATTCCGTACAATTGACCACTAAATGGTAACACCCGAATAAGTTTTTCAACTAGTTTAATTCGGGGTCCACGTTAATCAATTCATGGTACAGTATGAATGCAGATTTATCACACAATTTATTTTAACTGTGGATGGTTGTAAATATGAGTGAGGAGACTCCCACATGTGTGCTTACTGTCATATTTCACTTCAAACTAAACCTAGACCAGTGATTCTCAAACTGTGGTACAGGGGCTGCATCCTGTGGTACGGCAAAGAATCGCTTAATTAAATATTCAAACTGTGTGCAATGTAAATACAACCTCTGCCTTGCTTTTAATGATTATTTAGGCCTACTACGCTACAGTATTTTAATGTTGGTCATTACGGTGGTTCTTGGTGAGCCAAGTGTTTTCTGAGGTGGTACTCGTACTTGCCAACCTTGAGACCTTCAAATTTGGTGGATTGGGGGGGTGCGTTTGGGGGGGTGGGGTTTAGTGGTAGCCGGGGTGTATTTTGTAGCCTGGAAGAGTTAGGGATGCAAGGGATTCTGGGTATTTGTTCTGTTGTGTTTATGTTGTGTTACGGTGCGGATGTTCTCCCGCAATGTGTTTGTCATTCTTGTTTGGAGTGGGTTCACCGTGTGGCGCATATTTGTAACAGTGTTAAAGTTGTTTATACGGCCACCCTGAGTGTGACCTGTATGGCTGTTGATCTTTCGTGTGTATGCAGAAGCCGCATACAACATGTGACTGGGCCGGCACCCTGTTTGTATGGTGAAAAAGTGGACGCGTCGACAGGTTGTAGAGGACGCTAAAGGCAGTGCCATCACGGCACGCCCTCAATATTGTTGGGGTACTGAAATTCGGGAGTTTCCCGGAAAAATCGGGAGGGTTGGCAAGTATGGTGGTACATGGTGGAAAATGTTTGAGAGCCACTGACATAAACGATGCTTTAGATCAGTGGTGTCAAACTCATTTTAGATCGGGGGCCACATGGAGAAAAATCTACTCCCAAGTGGGTCGGACTGGTAAAATCACGGCACGATAACTTAAAAATAAAGACAACTTCAGATTGTTTTCTTTGTTTAAAAATAGAACAAGCACATTCGGAAAATGTACAAATGATAAGGTTTTTTTGGGGGGGGTTTTTTACACTTACATGTCGCGGTTAATAGTACTCTATCTTTATTTGTCGTTATTTATATTTTCTGAATAAAATATGTGATAATGTTCATGTTGGTGTGAATTTTCAATCCATCAAGATAAAAACATTATATCAAAATCAAATTACTGCGTGTTATTTATGTAGTTTGATCATTTTCCTCGACTGATGTACTAACATCTTGTGGTTTATTTTGTACATATGTAGCATCATCTTTAAAGATACAAATAATTGCTATTGCGACATCCAGTGGACACATTTAGAACAGCAGTTTCTTTCATTCAAACATTTCAGGTTGATTTTTATACTTAGCAAACTCATCCCGCGGGCCGGATAAAACCTGTTCACGGGCCGTACGTTTGGCACCCCTGCTTTAGATTAAACAAGTTTTTTTCCCCCATCAAATCAAGTAAAAGAAAAAATTGATATGGCATTCTGACAATATATTTACATATATTTTTTCTAAGTTAATTTTAATTATGCACACAGGTAATTTACTGTAATTAATCATGATTAATCAGAATAAAAAAGTAGGTGACACCTTAGTATGGGGAACAGATATTCACCATTAATTAGTTGCTTATTAACATGCAAATTAGAAACATATTGGCTCTTAATTAGTCATTATTAAGTACTTATTAATGCCTCATTGTGCATGGTCTTATTATACAACCAGTAAGCCATTAACTAAGAGTCTTCCCTCAATAACCTCAGAATTATTGCTTATTAGTAACCCTAACCCTTATATGTTCCCCTAGTGTACAAATAACTAAATTAAGTCTTTGTTACTTTAATAAGCAACTAATTAATGGTGAATGTGTTCCCCAAAAGTGTAATTAATCTGTTAAACATTTTTAATAACGTCATAAAAGTGTAGCCTATTGCATTGACTCAGGTTTGCAATTTGGACTCTGCTATAAGTCGGTGATGACATTTTGTATTAAAGCAATATTTTTAATATATGGACCTCACTAACACACACTTCATTTTACGATGTTTGTTTTTAAATATTAACTATGCTGTTTTTCCTCAGCAACATATAGACCTATAAACTATCCACTGCTTAAGTTTTAAGCCCTTCATCATTCAGAAATGTTTATTTTAGACATGTTTAATAACAAAAAAGCAGAGGGGAAAAAAAACCACAACACTAATTAAGAGTAATGAAAATAAAATAACAATCTCTTATTTATTATACGTTTTGTTTTTACATTATAGAATAGAATAGAATAGAAAGTACTTTATTGATCCCTGGGGGAAATTCAGCACCACAGTTCGCTCACAATAAACAATAAACACTTAGGTATTTTTTACATGTGAATAATATAAGTACAGTTTATTATGCAGCATTATTCACATGTGAATAATATATATAGTCTATTATACAGCATTATTCACATGTGAATAATATATATATACAGTCTATTATACAGCATTATTCACATGTGAATAATATATATACAGTCTATTATACAGCATTATTCACATGTGAATACTATAAAGTCTATTATACAGCATTATTCACATGTGAATAATATATATATATATATATATATACAGTCTATTATACAGCATTATTCACATGTGAATAATATATATATATATATACAGTCTATTATACAGCATTATTCACATGTGAATAATATATATACAGTCTATTATACAGCATTATTCACATGTGAATAATATAATACAGTCTATTATACAGCATTATTCACATGTGAATACTATAAATAGTCTATTATACAGCATTATTCACATGTGAATAATATATATATATATACAGTCTATTATACAGCATTATTCACATGTGAATAATATATATATATACAGTCTATTATACAGCATTATTCACATGTGAATAATATATATACAGTCTATTATACAGCATTATTCACATGTAGTATGCTTGCTGTTGTTTCAGTGACTATGTTGCCCCTATAAATCTACTTTTCAAAATATGATAAATACAGTATATGCCTATAAATAAATAACAATATGTGCATGATTACAGCTATAGTATAGAAAATGGGTGTTTATTCACACGAAATAATAGATTTTCTGCAAATTTTATTCATTTATGAATGACAAACACTGTAGCGAATTTAAAAAAGGAATGAAAATAATCATTGCATTTTTTTAACAATCATGCTATAAACATGATAATAGACACCTTCTTTATTAAGTGTTGTAAATAACTAAATGGGTGCATGAAAAATGTGGCTTAATAGCACTTTTCCACCAATTTAGAGCTCCCAGTGCAGTTTTGTTTAAGTCCAACAAGTCTACATTTCAAAGTACAAACACATTAAAAAAGAAAAAACAAGTGTTTTAAACAAGTCCACAGTCAAGTAATAGGATTTAATGCTGTGTTTATACATTATAGAATAGAATAGAATATAAAGTACTTTATTGATCCCTGGGGGAAATTCAGCACCACAGTTTGCTCACAATAAACAATAAATACTTAGGTATTTTTTACATGTGAAAAATATAAATTCAGTCTATTATACAGCATTATTCACATGTGAATAATATAAATACAGTCTATTATACATCATTATTCACATGTGAATAATATATATACAGTCTATTATACAGCATTATTCACATGTGAATAATATATATACAGTCTATTATACAGCATTATTCACATGTGGTGTGCTTGCTGTCATTTCAGTGACTATGTTGCCCCTATAAATCTACTTTTCAAAATATGATAAATACAGTATATGCCTATAAATGAATATAACTAGTCACTATAAACATGTGCATGATTGCAGCTATAGTATAGAAAATGGGCGTTTACTCACATGAAATAATAGATTTTCTGCAAATTTTATTCATTCGAATTTAAAAAAGGAATGAAAATAATCATTGCATTTTTTAACAACCATGCTATAAACATGATAATAGACACCTTCTTTATTAAAGTGTTCTAAATAACTAAATGGGTGCATGAAAAATGTGGCTTAATGACCCTTTTCCACCAAGTTAGAGCTCCCAGTGGAGTTTTGTTTAAATCCAACAAGTTTACATTTCACACAGCACCACAGTTTGCTCACAATAAACAATATTAGGTATTTTTTACATGTGAATAATATAAATTCAGTCTATTATACAGCATTATTCACATGTGAATAATATAAATACAGTCTATTATACATCATTATTCACATGTGAATAATATACATACAGTCTATTATACAGCATTATTCACATGTGAATAATATATATACAGTCTATTATACAGCATTATTCACATGTGAATAATATATATACAGTCTATTATACAGCATTATTCACATGTGAATAATATATATACAGTCTATTATACAGCATTATTCACATGTGAATAATATATATACAGTCTATTATACAGCATTATTCACATGTGGTGTGCTTGCTGTCATTTCAGTGACTATGCTGCCCCTATAAATCTATTTTTCAAAATATGATAAATACAGTATATGCCTATAAATGAATATAACTAGTCACTATAAACATGTGCATGATTGCAGCTATAGTATAGAAAATGGGCGTTTACTCACATGAAATAATAGATTTTCTGCTAATTTTATTGAGTTTGAGTTTATTTCGAACATGCAAGTATACAACATGATACATCACAATCTCCAGTTTCTCTTTTCAACATGTTCGAAAAGGAGTAGGAAGAAGCAGAGCTTATTTAATCCTACCCCTTTTCTTTTACATAACAGTTGCTAAAATTTTTGTTCACTTCCTGTTCTCAATTTATTCACAATATACTCCATAAGTAATCACAATAAAATAAGTAAATAAATAATAATTGGTGAAGTAAGTTACATTTCATATGTTGAGATAAGTAAGATTATTTTGTGAGTGAAAGAATGAAAGAATGGATGAGTTAAATAAATTCAGAATGTTTATCATGGTTCTTCTTCTTTGTACTTTGTAAACACTTTAAGTTTGAAGAGTTTCTTGAAGTGGATCATATTAGTACATTGTTTGATTGCTTTGCTTAATCCATTCCATAATTTAATTCCACATACTGATATACTGAAGGTCTTAAGTGTTGTACGTGCATACAAATGTTTTAAATTACATTTCTCCCTAAGATTATATTTCTCCTCTTTTTTTGAGAAGAATTGTTGTATATTCTTGGGTAGCAGGTTATAGTTTGCTTTGTGTATAATTTTAGCTGTTTGCAAATTCACTATGTCGTAGAATTTCAGAATCTTTGATTCAATAAATAAAGGATTTGTGTGTTCTCTATATCCAACATTATGTATTATTCTAACTGATCTTTTTTGTAACACCGTTAATGAATGAAGTGTACTTTTGTAATTATTTCCCCATATTTCTGCACAATAACTCAGATATGGTAACACTAGTGAGCAGTAGAGAATATGAAGTGATTTTTTGTCTAGAACATGTTTTGCTTTATTCATTATTGATGTGTTTCTTGCTACTTTATGTTGTATATTTTTTACGTGAGATTTCCAGTTCAATTTATCATCAATCATTATACCTAGAAATTTGGTTTCATTTACTCTTTCAATTTCTATTCCGTCTATTTGTATTTGTGTTTGACTTTCTCTTCTACTGTTACCAAATAGCATTATTTTAGTTTTACTGAGATTCAACGATAGTCTGTTTTTGTCAAACCATCTTTTTAATTTGTTAATTTCTTCTGTTATTATTTGTAGTATCTTCTGTGTGTTCTCTCCTGAACAAAACGCTGTTGTATCATCCGCAAATAATACTAACTTTAAATCTTTTGTAACTTTACAAATGTCATTTATATATAGATTGAATAATTTAGGTCCTAGTATTGATCCCTGAGGTACACCACAGGATATATTTAGCGTTGTAGAGGTGTGTTCGCCTACCTTCACGTATTGTTTCCTGTTCATTAGATAACTTCTTATCCAGTTTAAGACTAACCCTCTGATGCCATATCGTTCTAGTTTTTTGATTAAAATATTGTGATTAATTGTGTCAAATGCTTTAGTTAGATCCATAAAAACTGCTGCCGCACATTTTTTATTATCTATAGCATTGGTAATTTCTTCTGTAATTTCAATTAAAGCCATCGAAGTTGAAACATTAGCTCTGTATCCATATTGATTTTCTTCGAGTATTCTATTTTTATTTATGAAACTCTCTAATCTGTTATTGAACAGTTTTTCAATGATTTTAGAAAATTGTGGAAGTAAGGAAACAGGTCTATAGTTTGTAAATTGATGTTTGTCGCCAGTCTTGTAAATTGGTGCAACTTTAGCTATTTTCATTTTGTTTGGAAATGTACCTGTTTGAAATGATAGGTTACTAATATACATTAATGGTCCTGAGATCTCTTCAATAACCTTTTTTATCGTTTCCATATCAATTTCATTACAATCAGTTGAAGTCTTGGATTTACATTTTTTCACGATTGTAACTATTTCCTCCTGTGTCACATTACTGAGGAACATGGAGCTGGGATTTCGCTCTATGGTATCATTATAGTCCTCAATTGAAACTGGGTCTGGAATCCTTTCTTCCAATTTTGGTCCAATATTTACAAAATAATTATTGAAGCTTTCAACTACTTCCTTTATGTTGTCATTTTTTTTATTTCCGTCTAAGAAGTATTGAGGGTAGTCCCTCTTAGTGCCATTTTTAATAATGCTATTGAGGATGCCCCATGTTGCTCTCATATTAGTTTTGTTCTTGTCCAATAATTCACTGTAATATTCTTTTCTACATAATCGTAGTATGTATGTTAACTTGTTTTTATACTTTTTGTACATAATTTCTGCCTCTGTAGTTCTTTGTGCTATACATTTCCTATATAGTGTATTCTTCTTCTTACAAGCATTTTTTAACCCTTTTGTCATCCATGGTTGATTATTCTTTCTCTGCTTATTACTGAGTTGTATCCATGGACAATGTTTGTTATAAAGTATTATGAACTTGTTTAAGAAATGTTCATATGCTTCATCAACCTCATTTTCATTGTACACATTGTCCCAATCTTGCTTTTGTAGCTCAATTTTGAAAGCAATCATCCTCTTCTCTGTGCACAGTCTTCGAAATGTCCTTTTGTCTTCCATGTTCTTCTTGTAGTTCCCATCATATATTGTAAAAACTGGCAGATGATCACTAACATCAGTTATAAGTAGACCACTTGTAGTGTTATTATCAAAATCATTGGTAAAAATATTATCAATAAGCGTGGCACAGTGTCCTGTAATTCTGCTTGGCTTTGTGATTTTAGGATATAAACTGATGCTGTACATTGTATCAATTAAGTCATCAATAGACTTTTGCTTGTTAGGGTTCAATAAGTCAATATTAAAGTCACCACATAAGAAAATTATTCTTTGCCCATTGTCCATGTAAGTAGCCTTGATCCATTCTTCAAATGTTTCTATACTTGACTTAGGTGATCTATATATACAACTGATGAATATGTTTTTGCTTTTTTCCTGACATATTTCAATTGTTATACATTCTAAAATATTATCTATAGCAAATGACATGTTTTTTACCACTTTGTAGTTCAGGTTCTTCATCACGTACACAGCTACTCCTCCTCCATTTTTGTTGTTTCTGTTGATGTAGTTTAGTTCATATCCATCCAGATCAAAATCTATTCCTTTTTTATCATCAATCCATGTTTCCGTGACAGCAATCACTTTGAAGGGTTCGTTGATGTGTTCCAAAAAGTTCTTAATATTGTTGTAGTTTGCATACAAGCTTCTGCTATTAAAATGAATAATTGACAATTTGTTATCACATTTAATGTTGCTGTTATATTGATCATCCGTATAATAAAAACAATTATTACTGAAGTGGGAGAAAAAATTTGTATCTGGATCTATATCATTTTCCAAATCCTGATTTTTGTGATCTTTGTTGCAGAAATTTTTTAGTTCCATGTTTTCTTGTTCAACAATCTTTGATGTTGTTTCAATAATCTCTATAAGTGTAGGTGGATGCAATCCTGAATCTAGGTCCTCTTGTTTAGTCGTTCCTTGGAACATAGTAGTGTTGATGCTGAAATTCATTCGAATTTAAAAAAGGAATGAAAATAATCATTGCATTTTTTAACAACCATGCTATAAACATGATAATAGACACCTTCTTTATTAAAGTGTTCTAAATAACTAAATGGGTGCATGAAAAATGTGGCTTAATGACCCTTTTCCACCAAGTTAGAGCTCCCAGTGGAGTTTTGTTTAAGTCCAACAAGTTTACATTTCAAAGTACAAACACATTAAAAAGAAAAAAAAAGTGTTTTAAACAAGTCCACAGTCAAGTAATATGATTTAATGCTGTGTTTATACATTATAGAATAGAATAGAATAGAATATAAAGTACTTTATTGATCCCTGGGGGAAATTCAGCACCACAGTTTGCTAACAATAAACAATAAACACTATTTTTTTTACATGTGAATAATATAAATTCAGTCTATTATACAGCATTATTCACATGTGAATAATATAAAAACAGTCTATTATACATCATTATTCACATGTGAATAATATATATACAGTCTATTATACAGCATTATTCACATGTGAATAATATATATATATACAGTCTATTATACAGCATTATTCACATGTGAATAATATAAATACAGTCTATTATACAGCATTATTCACATGTGAATAATATATATACAGTCTATTATACAGCATTATTCACATGTGAATAATATAAATACAGTCTATTATACAGCATTATTCACATGTGAATAATATATATACAGTCTATTATATAGCATTATTCAGATGTGAATAATATAAATACAGTCTATTATACAGCATTATTCACATGTGAATAATATATATACGGTCTATTAAAAAGCATTATTCACATGTGAATAATATAAATACAGTCTATTATACAGCATTATTCACATGTGAATACTATAAATACAGTCTATTATACATCATTATTCACATGTGAATAATATATATACAGTCTATTATACAGCATTATTCACATGTGGTATGCTTTCTGTCGTTTCAGTGACTATATATATGCTGCCCCTATAAATCTACTTTTCAAAATATGATAAAGACAGTATATGCCTATAAATGAATATAACTAGTCACTATTAATATGTGAATGATTGCAGCTATAGTATAGAAAATGGCCGTTTATTCACACGAAATAATAGATTTTCTGCAAATTTTATTCATTTATGAATGACAAACACTGTAGCGAATTTAAAAAGGGAATGAAAATAATCATTGCATTTTTTTAACAACCATGCTATAAACATAATAATAGACACCTTTATTAAAGTGTCCAAAATAACTAAATGGGTGCATGAAAAATGTGGCTTAATAGCACTTTTCCACCAAGTTAGAGCTCCCAGTGGAGTTTTGTTTAAGTCCAACAAGTCTACATTTCAAAGTACAAACACATTAAAAAGAAAAAAAAAGTGTTTTAAACAAGTCCACAGTCAAGTAATAGGATTTTTTGCTGTGTTTGTACATTATAAAATAGAATAGAATATAAAGTACTTTATTGATCCCTGGGGGGAAATTCAGCACCACAGTTTGCTCACAATAAACAATAAACACTTAGGTATTTTTTTACATGTGAATAATATAAATTCAGTCTATTATACAGCATTATTCACATGTGAATAATATAACTACAGTCTATTATACATCATTATTCACATGTGAATAATATATATATACAGTCTATTATACAGCATTATTCACATGTGAATAATATAAATACAGTCTATTATACAGCATTATACACATGTGAATAATATATATACAGTCTATTATACAGCATTATTCACATGTGAATAATATATATACGGTCTATTATACAGCATTATTCACATGTGAATAATATATATACGGTCTATTATATAGCATTATTCACATGTGAATAATATAAATACAGTCTATTATACAGCATTATTCACATGTGAATAATATATATACAGTCTATTATACAGCATTATTCACATGTGAATAATATATATACAGTCTATTATACAGCATTATTCACATGTGAATAATATATATACAGTCTATTATATAGCATTATTCACATGTGAATAATATAAATACAGTCTATTATACAGCATTATTCACATGTGAATAATATATATACGGTCTATTATACAGCATTATTCACATGTGAATAATATAAATACAGTCTATTATACAGCATTATTCACATGTGAATAATATATATACAGTCTATTATACAGCATTATTCACATGTGGTGTGCTTGCTGTCATTTCAGTGACTATATATATGCTGCCCCTATAAATCTACTTTTCAAAATATGATAAATACAGTATATGCCTATAAATGAATATAACTAGTCACTATTAATATGTGAATGATTGCAGCTATAGTATAGAAAATGGCCGTTTATTCACACGAAATAATAGATTTTCTGCTAATTTTATTCATTTATGAATGACAAACACTGTAGCGAATTTAAAAAGGGAATGAAAATAATCATTGCATTTTTTTAACAACCATGCTATAAACATAATAATAGACACCTTTATTAAAGTGTCCAAAATAACTAAATGGGTGCATGAAAAATGTGGCTTAATAGCACTTTTCCACCAAGTTAGAGCTCCCAGTGGAGTTTTGTTTAAGTCCAACAAGTCTACGTTTCAAAGTACAAACACATTAAAAAAGCAAAAAAAAAAAAGTGTTTTAAACAAGTCCACAGTCAAGTAATAGGATTTAATGCCCTCGTCCCTCTCGCTCGCGCCTTTCTCTCCATGGTGCTCGCCTTAAAAAAAAAACTCTCCAAACTCTTCTGATGTCTTGTGAGCCTTTTCTTTCACCGCCTCCACATGCTTTTTTTTTTTAATTTTAATTCTTTGACATTGCTCACAGGATCAGATGTGTCCAAGCTGCAGGGTGAAGGTTTGCGGCGTGAAAAGGGGCTGTGAAAAGACGAGACGCAGAAGCCCGGCGTGTTTTGGCGCATGAGAGCCGTTTGGGTGCGCACACAATAAACCTGTTGTTAACCTTGCGCTCCAAATATGTTTGAAGAAAACAGCCAATTGTTGTGCGAAATGTATTCAAGTATAAAATAATGCCCTTTGTTTGGAGAGGGGAAAAACTTTGAGGGTACAAAAGTGTCCCCTGTGGCATTTACCAGCAGCCTTTGTGCACTTTGCGCCTTGGCGTCCCCACTTTGGCGCATTCCCCGGGCGCCTTTAAACGCGATTGTTTCTCTCCTTCTAATGACATTTACCGGATCAAAACATGCTGTTAATTCGATCAGAAGGCTTCACCCTTCGCAACAATAGCAGTATAATTTCTCCCAAAGTTTGTTAAGTTGACCGAAATTAGGCAAATGAATAGGGGTCTCCAGGCTATCCGTCTTGCAGGTGACGGCGGATAATGCGCGCTCGCACCAGCTGCATTCTTCTTTATTTCTCCCCTTTCTTTCACAGCATTATTAAAATTTAGGCCAATGAAACTATTCATGGCACTGAATAGACATTTTCTTATAGGATAATAGGATACAAATTGAGCCCCCCTCCAAAAGGAGTCTCCAGTGGCGGCTCATCGTGTGCGCCTTGACGCGGACCACGCTCTTGTGCCAGCAGGCAGCACTCGTGCACCTGCCCTTCTAGAACAAAAATATATATCTCTTTTTTTTATTTTTATTTTTTTTTAGAAACGGTAAAGAATGTCCACAAACAAAACCTCATAAAAGATGTCAGCAAGACTGGGGAAGGAGGGTGAAGAGGGGCTCTCCAAAAAAAAAAAAAAAAAAAAAAAAAGGTCTCCCCTGAACTTGGCGGAACAGCCTATTAAAGGCTTACTTAATTACTCTAATGACACTGGACAGGCCTTAAATTAAAACTCGGACTGGGTGTGAGAGTTAAAGCGGCTTGGCGGGGATTTGTAAAGTGAAGAAAGAGGTCGCTTTCTCCTTTTTTGTGTGTTACTTGTTCGGCCGTGCGCTCTTGTGCGCGCCATGCATCCATCCGTCCATCCATCCCCCTGAACGCCTCACTCGTCATTTCCCGCCTCACTTATATGCAAATAATATCCCCACGAGTAATCACGTGTCTTTTAAGCAGCCACGTGGGTTAACAAAGCAAGGTTTGCCCTCCCCACCTCCTTTTTTTTTTTTTTTTTTTTTGTGTGAGTGCGACTTGTTGTTGTCCGACTGTTTCTTCAACTGATCCGAAACGCACACATTTATCATGGTCCTCATCTAATCCCATGGAATAATTTACATTTACCGTGAATGTCCCCCCTTGGATGATCCCTTTTATAAGGAGCCATCTTTTCTCCTCCTCACATCTCAGTCTGCAGCGTGCGCGTCGGCACAGCGTCGCATCTCTCCAAGCTGCAACAATTTGGAACCATCTTTTATTTATTTATTTTTTTTAAATCCCACACTTTTTCTCTTTTATGGCATCCAAAATGAAAGAACGAAAGGTAAGAGGCACATTTACTTCATGCATTTTGACGCAACATTTTCTTAAACTGGAGCATTTGGCGCTTCTTTGCGCATGCCTATATGACTCCACACAGACATTTGTGCAGGATTTTTTTATATCTTCACTTTAAATGCGCTAAACGTACCCTCGACTTGTGTTTATATCACTTCTAAGAGCTGTTGTTGGCAGAAAAAGCTGCGCGTAAAGCAGCCATGCATGCATGCGCGCATTGTCGGACAAGTCTGCACATACAAAAAAACAGTTTTCTCACTTGTTTATTTACATTTCACCCCCTCAGAGAACTCCCATCTCGCACAAAGTGATCGAGAAAAGAAGACGAGATCGCATCAATCGCTGCCTAAACGAACTGGGCAAAACTGTACCCATGGCACTGGCCAAACAGGTACGTGCACCAGCATATATGAATATATATATATATATATATATTGAATACATGCATTTTTGTAGTCATCTTATTGCTATTTCCTAAAGAATTCAGGCAAACTGGAAAAAGCAGAAATCTTGGAGATGACAGTTCAATATCTGAGGGCGCTCCACTCCGCGGATTTCCCCCGAGGGAGAGAAAAGGGTGAGTTATAATTGTATTTGGAAGTGTTGCCATTTTGTAACCCAAAGTATGAATTATCTCCTCTAAAAGTTGTTTATTTGGGTACACCATGCCCCCTAAATTGTAGCAGAAATTTAGCCTCTGGCAGGGGTGTCCAAAGTGCGGCCCCGGGGGCCATTTGCGACCCGCAGCCTGATTTCTATTAGCCCGCGACACATTCTATCGACAAACGAAACAGGTTTCAAATTAGAACAAAAAACTATGAAAAATTCAACGGGACTAAATCCCCCCCCCCCAAAAATGGGACCTGAAAAGCAAAATGTCCAACAACCTGTTTGAGGTTCTTGATGATTTCCGTGCGTCCTGTCATGGTGAAAAAGTGTACACATTTCTTTTGTGAGACATGATATGTTTTTGAAGGGCAGCACGGTGGTACAGGGGTTAGTGCATGTGCCTCACAATACGAAGGTCCTGAGTTCAATCCCAGATCTTTCTGTGTGGAGTTTGCATGTTCTCCTCGTGACTGCGTGGGTTCCCTCCGGGTACTCCGGCTTCCTCCCACCGCCAAAAACATGCACCTGGGGATAGGTTGATTGGCAACACTAAATTGGCCGTAGTGTGTGAATGTTGTCTGTCTATCTGTGTTGGCCCTGTGATGAGGTGGCGACTTGTCCAGGGTGTACACCGCCTTCCGCCCAAATGCAGCTGAGATAGGCTCCAGCACCCCCCGCGACCCCAAAAGGGACAAGCGGTAGAAAATGGATGGATATGTTTTTGAGTGTACTAAAGCCCTCAAAAGCGTTTCAGTTGACGGTATAATAGCAATATTAGTAAATACAAGCTTACTTTAGAGCACAGTTAACATAAATACAAATACAATCAATAAAAATAATCATGAATGATGTTATGGCTTTGTTATCTACAACAGTGGTTCTCAAATGGGGGTACACGTACCCCTGGGGGTACTTGAAGGTATGCCAAGGGGTACGTGAGTTTTTTTGTTTTTTTTTCCAAAATATTTTTATTGAATTTTGCAGACAGTACAGTATGATGGATCATGGCAACAGCAAGTTGAGGTATCTGCACATTTTACAATATGTAACATAGTAAACCCCACCCCTTACAATACCCACCCACTTTAATTCCCAAGGTAATTGTCACCTAGTGCCCACAACAAATATAGACACACATGAATATATGCAAACTTAGATTCAATCTAACAAATATATTAAAGATAAACAAAAGATAAATAAGGTAAAATAAATAAATAAATACAACATAAGAAGTGCAAAAAATATATAACGTAAAAGTAAATAAACACAAGGAATGAGGGTCGGGAGATTTTTTTTTAAATATTCTAAAAATAGCAACAATTCAAAAATCCTTCATAAATATAAATAAAAACCTATCTTTTTTTCCAAATAGTTCAAGAAAGACCACTACAAATGAGCAATATTTTGCACTGTTATACAATTTAATAAATCAGAAACTGATGACATAGTGCTATATTTTACTTCTTTATCTCTTTTTTTCAACCAGAAATGCTTTGCTCTGATTAGGGGGTACTTGAATTAAAAAAGATTTCACAGGAAAAGGGTTGAGAACCACTGATCTACAACACAAAGCTAAGATGTAGAAGTGTTTTTCAAATGTTAGCGTATGTTCCCCCTACATTGTTTTGGTTTGAGTATTTTTCATATAGAAAATGTGTAAAAGTGGCCCTCGCATCCTTCAATTTTTCTCTATGTGGCCCTCGCCGGAAAATGTTTGGACACCTCTGCAAGTCTACAGTACCGTATTTTTCGGACTATAAGTCGCAGTTTTTTTCATAGTTTGGCCGGGGGTGCGACTTATACTCAGGAGCGACTTATGTGTGAAATTATTAACACATTACCGTAAAATATGAAATAATATTATTTAGCTCATTCACGTAAGAGACTAGACGTATAAGATTTCATGGGATTTAGCGATCAGGAGTGACAGATTGTTTGGTAAACGTATAGCATGTTCTATATGTTATAGTTATTTGAATGACTCTTACCATAATATGTTACGTTAACATACCAGGCACGTTCTCAGTTGGTTATTTATGCCTCATATAACGTACACTTATTCAGCCTGTTGTTCACTATTCTTTATTTATTTTAAATTGCCTTTCAAATGTCTATTCTTGGTGTTGGGTTTTATCAAATACATTTCCCCAAAAAATGTGACTTATATATGTTTTTTTCCTTCTTTATTATGCATTTTCGGCCGGTGCGATTTATACTCCGGAGCGACTTATACTCCGACAAATACGGTATATATTTTCACTGTAACTGCATTGCGCAACGGCTACCATGTAGTGATTTCATTTTTTTTTGCCAAAATTAAATTGTATAGTATTTTAGTTAGGCTATATTATTATGTTAATGTTGGTAAACTTTTTACTCTTCGTTTTTGATGCACATTTTTTTCCTCTTGTACCACTTTGAGAACATTATTATTATTATTAAATTGTTATAAACGAATTCAAATGGCAAGGCAGAGAGAAACAATGATATGCATATTATTGTTTAATCCAGGGATGTCAAACATGCGGCCCCGGGGGCCAGATTAGGCCCGCGTACAGGTTCCATCCGGCCCGCGAGATGAGTTCGCTAAGTGTAAAATTGAGCTGCGTTTTTAAGTAAAAGAAACTGCTGTTCTAAACGTGTCCACTGGATGTCGCATTAACAATTATGTTAGACAAGCAAATAGTTTATACTAGGGATGTCCGATAATGGCTTTTTGCCGATATCCGATATTCCGATATTGTCCAACTCTTTAATTACCGATACCGATATCAACCGATACCGATATCAACCGATACCGATATCAACCGATTATATGCAGTCGTGGAATTAACACATTATTATGCCTAATTTGGACAACCAGGTATGGTGAAGATAAGGTACTTAAAAAAAAAAAATGGAATAAGATAAATAAATTAAAAGCATTTTCTTGAATAAAAAAGAAAGTAAAACAATATAAAAACAGTTACATAGAAACTAGCAATTAATGAAAATTAGTAAAAATAACTGTCAAAGGTTAGTACTATTAGTGGACCAGCAGCACACACAATCATGTGTGCTTACGGACTGTATCCCTTGCAGACTTTATTGATATATATTGATATATAGAAATATACAGAAAGAAACAACCCTTTTGTGTGAATGAGTGTGAATGAGTGTAAATGGGGGAGGGAGGTTTTTTGGGTTGGTGCACTAATTGTAAGTGTATCTTGTGTTTTTTATGTTGATTTAATAAAAAAACAAAAACAAACAAACAAACAAACAAAAAAAAACACGATACCGATAATAAAAAAAACGATACCGATAATTTGTTTGGTATAAACTAGAGATGTCCGATAATATCGGCCTGCCGATATTATCGGACATCTCTAGTTTATACCAAACAAGAGTTACACGGTAAAGCAGGGCTGTGACTCCTTCCCCCCACGACCCAACATATAACAAACAGGAGTAAAATAAACAATCGGTAGCTCCACTTATGATATACTTCTGTGAAAATTATCGTCTTTTGTGCAAATTTACACGAAGTGAAGAGTGGAAATGACTAATGAGATATTTGATACAAAGAACAGTTTTTATTGATGCTTTATTTAGTTTTTTGTTCGATCCTAAATGGGCCGTGACTCAGTTTATTTGCTTTGTAGATACACTGAGATTAAGCCTAAATTCATTCATTTATACATTTCATTTATTCATTTATTTCAGGCAATGACATTAAAAAAATATATTAAAAAAAGTACAAGGTAGACAATACGTAATAATATAAATTAATATAATGCAAAAGGTAATGTACAGTATGTAAGCATGATTGTCCAGTTTTGCCTGAAAAGGAGTGGGAAGAAGATCATTTATTGAATCCCACTTCCAGTTCTCCAAATTCATTGTGTTCTTCGTGGTGTTTTTGAAACAGCACCAATTTTTTCCCCTCAGAATATTCAACTATTTAGAAATGTTTTGTCACAAGGATTATTTGTGATTTGTACATTTTCTGAATGTGCTTGTTCTATTTTGGGCCGAAGCAAAACAAAGAAAACAATCCGAAGTTGCTGTCGTTGTATTTTTTTAAGTTATCATGCCATGATTTTACTCAACTGACCCTGGTGGGAATAGATTTTTCCCCTATGCGGCCCCTGAGCTAAAAGGACTTTGACACCCCTGGTTTAATCTAATATTTAATTAAATATATTATATTATAGGGAAATATGCATATAGTCCTGTAACTATAATTCAGTCCACTTTTACGCATCAAAATGCGTTTTGTTTTGTTAGTGAGAATGCAAAGTTTACCAAAAAAAAGATTGTATAAGTGGTTGACACAATAAACTGGAGGGGGGAATGATCCACTTTTACGCATGAAAAGTATTAATAATGAATTGTTCTTCGTTAAAGGAGAATTGCTGGCCGAGTTCGCCAACTACTTCCACTACGGCTACCACGAGTGTATGAAGAACTTGGTCCACTATCTGACCACGGAAGACCGGGCCGAGACCAAAGACATCAAGTACGCACGGATCCTCGCCTTCCTGCAGTCCAAATCCCGCGCCGTCACGGAGCCGGTCTTTGGCTCTGTGGGCGCCGGGCCCGAACCGTCGGACTATTTGGGCCATCAACTGCACTCGTCCCCGGAGCACCACAGCCCCGCGGATGCCGTGTACGTGCACCCGCCGCCGCCGCAACAGCAACAGCAGAGTCCCCCGGCAGGACACTTGGCCTGGCACGGCTCGGCACGCGGCCCGACCATCTCGTACCAACCCGTCGCGCTGAGCGCGCACCCACAGCAGCACGGTGGTTACTTGTCACCCGTGCAGGGACTCGAACACCATCACTATTTCAACTTCCTAGGCCACACGCACCACAACACGTTTAGTTTACATAGCGCACAACACGCCATGTAACACACACACTCATTGCCTTTGTGTCGGTTTTATTTATGTTGTACATTTTGTAAATAAATGTTTCTTATACTAAATTGCAGAGGTGGGACCAAGTCATTGTTTTGCAAGTCACAAGTAAGTCTCAAGTCTTTGCCCTCAAGTCCGAGTCAAGTCCCGAGTCAAGACAGGCAAGCCCCGAGTCAAGTCCAAAGTCAAGACTGGAAAGTCTCAAGTCAAGTCCTAAGTCCTGCATTTTGAGTTTCGAGTCCTTTCAAGTCCTTTTAACCACAGACTAATATATTAACACAGATTGTGTAAGCTTTTCAAACGCTGTATTTATTTATTAAAACAAGTGCATTTTAAATTGCAGGAAAGAAAATTGTGCTGACATTGCACTTCATAATAGCACTATTAACCAGTCATTTTAAATATTAACTCATTCCTTTACAGAACAAACACATTGAAAAATAAAGTGCAAATGTACTTATTTGTACAAAAGTGTTAACATTGAAAAAACATGACATATACGTGAACATAACAAAAAAGTTGTACTTTTTATATGTCAGGGCCCTATGCTGCATTGCATTTGCAAAAGACCAAATTAGCCAAGAGTCTGTCAGTCATTTGTGCACGATGGGGGCGTAGTATGATGCCACCATGGCTGAAAACTCGCTGCACTGGAGCACTGGAGGCAGGCACTGCCAAGACTCTCATGGCCACTCGGAACAGTGAAGGAAGAGTCTTCATGTTCAATGCCCAGAACAAAAGGGGGGGGAGAGTTTTTTTTGGGTTGGTGCACTACTTGTAAGTGTATCTTGTGTTTTTTATGTTGATTTAATTAAAAAAAGAAGAAAAAAATATATATATTTCTTGTGCGGCCCGATACCAATCGATCCACGGACCAGTAGCGGGCCGCGGCCCGGTGGTTGGGGACCACTGAGATAAACAACCAACAGTATGTCAGAAAGCTAGCTAAAACGGTAGACTTATTCATAATATAGTATACATTTTAACTGACCTTTATTTTACTATTTTTGTCTTTTTTTAGGTGGCTAAAATACGCGGTGCTGCTGACCGCCGTCTAACGTTACGTGTGATATATTGACTAACGTAACCCTGCTTAAAAAAAATCACTGAACAAAAAGTATGAATAAGGTAGTGAACTGCAACAGATTCCCGTGTTTGCAATAACGTTATAACGTTAGCAGTGAGTTTACAGCCTCACTGATTTAACTACACAGCAAATAAAAGTCACGTTACTTAGCCAATAAACGTTATCTTACATTCAAAACTTACCGTTCTTTGTGCAACTTCAAATGCCAGACGAAGTTGGAAGTTGTTGCCTCTCCATCAGTAATTTTCGAACCGCATGTGTTGCATACTGCAAACCGTTTTGTGTTGACCACCTCGTAATTTTTATACCCAAACGAAAATATTTTAGGTATCATTTTTTGTTCACTGGCGTGTGGTTTGGACATGTCTTCTTCGTTGGTTGTCCTGCAATTTGATTGGATGAATGCTGTGTGATGAAAACAAAGTAGATCTAATTTGATTGGCTGTTGTACTGAGACCACACCAGCTGACACACGCAACGCTGATAGACAAGTACACAATGAAAAATACGGAGCGCTCCCGAATAACTTTTTCATCTTTGGGTTTTGGGGAAAGTAGCAAGTCATGTCAAGTCATGTCAATTCAAAAGGCTCAAGTCCAAGTGAAGTCACAAGTCATTGATGTTAAAGTCTAAGTCGAGTTGCAAGTCTTTTTACATTTTGTCAAGTCGAGTCTAAAGTCATCAAATTCATGACTCGAGTCTGACTCGAGTCCAAGTCATGTGACTCGAGTCCACACCTCTGCTAAATTGTGCCTCTTGGCCTTTCTTAACCCTTTGTGAGTGTCATTTTTTGTTATTTTTCTGCTAGTTTTGGACTCCATAGTTCCTGTTTTTGTGCACCCTGGTTTGTTTTAGTTTCCATGACAACTCATTAGTTTCACCTGCCTCATTTGTTTGGACTCACGCACCTGTTGTTAAAGGGGAACATTATCACAATTTCAGAAGGGTTAAAACCATTAAAAATCAGTTCCCAGTGGCTTATTTTATTTTTCGAAGTTTTTTTCAAAATTTTACCCATCACGCAATATCCCTAAAAAAGCTTCAAAGTGCCTGATTTTAACCATCGTTATATACACCCATCCATTTTCCTGTGACGTCACATAGTGAAGCCAACACAAACAAACATGGCGGATAGAACAGCAAGCTACAGCGACATTAGCTCGGATTCAGACTCGAATTTCAGCGGCTTAAGCGATTCAACAGATTATGCATGTATTGAAACGGATGGTTGTAGTGTGGAGGCAGGTAGCGAAAACGAAATTGAAGAAGAAACTGAAGCTATTGAGCCATATCGGTTTGAACCGTATGCAAGCGAAACCGACGAAAACGACACGACAGCCAGCGACACGGGAGAAAGCGAAGACGAATTCGGCGATCGCCTTCTAACCAACGATTGGTATGTGTTTGTTTGGCATTAAAGGAAACTAACAACTATGAACTAGGTTTACAGCATATGAAATACATTTGGCAACAACATGCACTTTGAGAGTGCAGACAGCCAATTTCAGGCGCGCTAAGAACATATATTTTTCCACGATTTCAGCACTCAGGTTAACCATACCTAAATAGACACAAAATACTGCATTACACAAGACTTCCCGAATGTACCCGAATGATTGAAAAAAATAAATGTTTTTAAGCTAAATTATTGGTAAACACAGTTTATGTATAATAATATACGTAAAACCGCGAGTAATGAATAAAGTTTTCATCAATTAATATATTCTGTAGACATACCCTCATCCGCTCTCTTTTCCTGAAAGCTGATCTGTCCAGTTTTGGAGTTGATGTCAGCATCTGCTTTGAGTGTCGCAGGATATCCACACATTCTTGCCATCTCTGTCGTAGCATAGCTTTTGTTGGTAAAGTGTGCAGAACAAACGACTGACCATTTCGTCGGCTTTCCCCACAGCCTCGTATTTTGAATAAATTTCGTCCAATTTCTTGCCACTTTCGCATCTTTGGGCCACTGGTGCAACTTGAATCCGTCCCTGTTCGTGTTGTTACACCCTCCGACAACACACCGACGAAAGTGAGAAAATGGCGGATTGCTTCCCGATGTGACGTCACATTGTGACGTCATCGCTCCGAGAGCGAATAATAGAAAGGCGTTTAATTCGCCAAAATTCAACCTTTTAGAGTCCGGAAATCGGTTAAAAAAATATATGGTCTTTTTTCTGCAACATCAAGGTATATATTGACGCTTTCATAGGTCTGGTGATAATGTTCCCCTTTAATCATGACATCATTATTTAAGCCTGTAGTTGCCAGGAAGTCGGCCTGGTGACATTGCTCATTTCATGCTCTGTACTGATTCTTTCCATGCCATAGTTTCACGCTCGTTCCATGCCTTGCCACAGTAAGTTTTTGTTTATTCAAGCCACAGTCTAGTGAGTTTTTTTAGTTTCATGTTTCATGTCGGGCAGCACGGTGGAAGAGGGGTTAATGCATCTGCCTCACAATACGAAGGTCCTGAGTAGTCTTGGGTTCAATCCCGGGCTCGGGATCTTTCTGTGTGGAGTTTGTATGTTCTACCCGTGACTGCGTGGGTTCCCTCCGGGTACTCCGGCTTCCTCCCACTTCCAAAAACATGCACCTGGGTATAGGTTGATTGGCAACACTAAATTGGCCCTAGTGTGTGAATGTGAGTGTGAATGTTGTCTGTTTATCTGTGTTGGCCCTGCGATGAGGTGGCGATTTGTCCAGGGTGTACCCCGCCTTCCGCCCGATTGGAGCTGAGATAGGCTCCAGCGCCCCCCGCGACCCCAAAAGGGAATAAGCGGTAGAAAATGGATGGATGGATGTTTCATGTCACAGTTAGCGAGTTTTTCATGTCCTAAGTGTTTTGCCTTTGCTTTCACTTGCGTTAGGCACGCTTGCCTTCGGGTTGTTTTTTGTTTCTTAGCCAAGTTGTGCCTCCGCCTTGAGCGCCTTTTGTTTGTACTTTTTTAGTCAAAATTAAATCATGTATATACCTGCAAGCCTTGTCCGGTCCTGTCCGTTTGCATCACGGGAAAACAATCCTCGCAGTAAGTTGCGAAAAGATCCTCGTTCTGACAGTGAGGAACTTTATTTTGTACGGACCCCTTAAAGGGACATGGAGGGAAAACATTTTTTTGCGAGATTTTGCAAAAGTTTTTTTTTCCTATGTCAGTGAACCGGAAGTAAAACAGACACAGCGATGGTGAACCGGAAATGTATGCTCACCTTGTCTCTCTTCATTCGTCTAATGTCCTTTTTTGGGACCTCTCTAGACACTAAGAACCGCTCCAAATCGTCCTCCATGGTTGCAGCTGACGTATTATAGCGCCGTGCATGGCAGCTCCCGCCATCAGTGTGTGAATGTGTGAATGGGTGAATGTGGAAAATAGTGTCAAAGCACTTTGAGTTCCTTAAAAAAGGTAGAAAAGCGCTATACAAGTACGACCCATTTACCATATGGTCCCACAACAGAGCACAGATGATGGGTAGGTTCCCGCATGCTCCAGCTCCTCCATCGCTGTGGCTGTTTTACTTCCGGTTCACTGACATAGGAATAAAAGCTTCTTGCAAAACATTTTTTTCCCTCCATGTCCCTTTAGGGCTGTGGTTCTTAACTTTGTTGGAAGTACCGAACCCCACCCGTTTCATATGCGCATTCACCGAACCCTTCTTTAGTGAAAAATAAAATGTTTTTTTTCAAATTCAAGACAAAGTCATATGTTTTTGGTAACACTTTAGTATGGGGAATATATTCTAAGTAACACAGACTTAATTTAGAGTTATTTGGTTAGGGTTAGGGTTAGAGGGTTAGGGTTATAATAAGGCCATACCGAATAAGGCATTAATAAGTACTTAATAATGACTAGTTAAGAGCCAATATGTTACTAATTTGCATGTTAATAAGCAACTAATTAATGGTGAATATGTTCCTCATACTAAAGTTACCATGTTTTTTACTGGTGCACAAAATGAACCGTGCATGAACATCACCTTGTTCAAAGAACAAAACCAACACAGTGCATAAACTCACAACAAATTACACACCTGCAAATCAGTGTGACTTCTGCTGTTTTGATTGATTGATTGATTGAAACTTTTATTAGTAGATTGCACAGTACAGTACATATTCCGTACAATTGACCACTAAATGGTAACACCCGAATAAGTTTTTCAACTTGTTTAAGTCGGGGTCCACGTTGTTGCCGTAACCGTAACACGCCGATAGGGAGAAGTTTTTATTTACACGATGAGTCGGGTGTGTCTTGACCTCCGCCGAACCCCTGAGCCTGACTCACTGAACCCCTAGGGTTCGATTGAACCCAGGTTAAGAACCACTGCCCTAAAGGGACATAGAGGGAAAACATTTTTTTGCGAGATCTCGCAAAAGTTTTTTTTTCCTATGTCAGTGAACCGGAAGTAAAACAGACGAACCGGAAATTTATGCTCACCTTGTCTATCTTCATTCGTCTAATGTCCTCTTTTGGGACCTCTCTAGACACTAAGAACCGCTCCAAATCGTCGTCCATGGTTGCAACTGACGTATTATGGTCCCACAACAGAGCACAGATGATGGCTAGGTTCCCGCATGCTCACGCTCCTCCATCGCTGTGGCTGTTTTACTTCCGGTTCACTGACATAGGAAAAAAACCTTTTGCGAGATCTCGTAAAAAGTTTATTTTATACTTATACTAAATTGTGTAAATTTCTTAACCCTTTGTGAGGAACTTTATTTTGTACGGAGCCCCTAAAGCAGTGGTTCTTAACCTGGGTTCGAGCGAACCCTAGGGGTTCGGTGAGTCGGGCTCAGGGGTTCGGCGGAGGTCAAAACACACCCGACTCATCGTGTAAATAAAAACTTCTCCCTATCGGCGTATTACGAATACGGCAACAGCAGAAGTCAGACTGATTTGCAGGTGTGTAATTTGTTGTGAGTTTATGCACTGTGTTGGTTTTGTTCTTTGAACAAGGTGATGTTCATGCACGGTTCATTTTGTGCACCAGTAAAAAACATGGTAACTTTAGTATGGGGAACATATTCACCATTAATTAGTTGCTTATTAACATGCAAATTAGTAACATATTGGCTCTTAACTAGTCATTATTAAGTACTTATTAATGCCTTATTCGGCATGGCCTTATTATAACCCTAACCTTCTAACCCTAACCCTAACCCTAACCAAATAACTTTAAATTAAGTCTTTGTTACTTAGAATATGTTCCCCATACTAAAGTGTTACCAAAAACATATAACTCTGTCTTGAATTTGAAAAAAGCATTTTATTTTTCACTAAAGAAGGGTTCGGTGAATGCGCATATGAAACTGGTGGGGTTCGGTACCTCCAACAAGGTTAAGAACCACTGCCCTAAAGGGACATGGAGGGAAAACAAACATTTTGCGAGAAGGTTTTTTTCCTATGTCAGTGAACCGGAAGTAAAACAGCCACAGCGATGGAGGAGCGGGAGCATGCGGGAACCTACCCATCATCTGTGCTCTGTTGTGGGACCATAATACGTCTGTTGCAACCATGGAGGACGATTTGGAGCGGTTCTTAGTGTCCAGAGAGGCCCCAAAAGATGTGGGACCATATTAGATTATAGTCACACAACAGAGCATAGATGATGGGAGGTTCCCGCATGCTCCCGCTCCTCCATCACTGTGTCTGTTTCACTTCCGGTTCACCATCGCGGTGTCTGTTTTACTTCCGGTTCACTGACATAGGAAAAAACTTTTTGCGAGATTTCGCAAAAGTTTTTTTTCCTATGTCCAGGACGATTTGGAGCGGTTCTAGAGAGGTCCCAAAAGAGGACATCAGACGAATGAAGAGAGACAAGGTGAGCATACATTTCTGGTTCACCATCGCTGTGTCTGTTTTACTTCTGGTTCACTGACATAGGAAAAAACTTTTTGCGAGATTTCGCAAAAGGTTTTTTTTCCGTCTAATGTCCTCTTTTGGGACCTCTCTAGAACCGCTCCAAATCGTCCTCCATGGTTGCAACTGACGTATTATGGTCCCACAACAGAGCACAGATGATGGGTAGGCTCCCGCTCCTCCATCGCTGTGTCTGTTTTACTTCCGGTTCACTGACATAGGAAAAAACCCTTTTGCGAGATCTCAAAAAAAGTATTGCGAGATCTCTCAATACTTTTTTCCCCCCTCCATGTCCCTTTAGGGCAGTGGTCCTTAACCTTGTTGGAGGTACCGAACCCCACCAGTTTCATATGCGCATTCACTGAACCCTTCTTTAGTGAAAAATAAAATTATAATTTTTTTCAAATTCAAGACAAAGTTATATGTTTCTTTTACTGGTGCACAAAATGAACCGTGTATGAACATCACCTTGTTCAAAGAACAAAACCAACACAGTGCATGAACTCACAATAAATTACACACTTGCAAATCAGATGGAAAATTAGAGGGAACATTGTTTGGTATTATCCATAATACGTCGATAGGGAGAAGTTTTTCTTTACAAGATGAGTATGGTTATGTCTTGACCTCCGCGGTCGAGGCTCCGCCGAACCCCTGAGGCCGACTCACTGAACCCCTAGGGTTCGATCGCACCTGTTGTTAAAGGGGAACATTATCACAATTTCAGAAGGGTTAAAACCATTAAAAATCAGTGCCCAGCGGCTTATTTCATTTTTCAAAGTTTTTTTCAAAATTTTACCCATCACGCAATATCCCTAAAAATGTAAGCGAAACCGACGAAAACGACACGACAGCCAGCGACACGGGAGAAAGCGAGGACGAATTCGGCGATCGCCTTCTAACCAACGATAGGTATGTGTTTGTTTGGCATTAAAGGAAACTAACAACTATGAACTAGGTTTACAGCATATGAAATACATTTGGCAACAACATGCACTTTGAGAGTGCAGACAGCCCAATTTTCATCAATTAATATATTCTGTAGACATACCCTCATGTCAGCAGGCCAGGGAAGCTAGGGTCGATATTCTTCTCTTGATCATCTTCGGTGGCATAAGGGACGGTGTGAGCCAAGACATCCAGGGGGTTTAGCTCGCTCGTCTGCGGGAACAAACTGCCGCCATTGCTTGCCGTGCTACCGAGGTCCTTTGTCCCTGAATTGCTCACACACTCCGGCAGATTCAATGGGGGTCTGGCGGCAGATTTCTTTGACTTTATCGTTGGAAATGCATCTGCTTTGAGTGTCGCAGGATATCCACACATTCTTGCCATCTCTGTCGTAGCATAGCTTTTGTCGGTAAAGTGTGCGGAACAAACGTCCAATTTCTTGCCACTTTCGCATCTTTGGGCCACTGGTGCAATTTGAATCTGTCCCTGTTCGTGTTGTTACACCCTCCGACAACACACCGACGAGGCATGATGTCTCCTAGGTACGGAAAACAGTCGAAAAAACGGAAAATAACAGAGCTGATTTGACTAGGTGTTTGTAATGTGTTTGAGAAAATGGCAGAGTGCTTCCCGATGTGACGTCATCGCTCCGAGAGCGAATAATAGAAAGGCGTTTAATTCGCCAAAATTCACCCATTTAGAGTTCGGAAATCGGTTAAAAAAATATATGGTCTTTTTTCTGCAACATCAAGGTATATATTGACGCTTACATAGGTCTGGTGATAATGTTCCCCTTTAAGAACCACTGCCTTAGGGGCTCCGTAATTTTGAGATTTAAGTGGGATCGGAAGATTTGAACTCAGAGCTCTTGACTATAAAGCTGTAAAAAAAAAAAAGTCCGATGTTACAGTAAAAAACTGTCTCAGTTGCCAACATTTTACCGTAAAATAACATTGATACCATTTTTTCCCATTTACAGTAGCAGTGTAAAAACGGCTGCAGATTTTACAGTAAAAAATTGGCAGCCCAGTCACCAGAATGTTAACATAAAAATCACAGTGTAACAGGGTCAATTATGTAATGTAAATTATGTATCTTATAATGTTTTATTATTGTTATAATTACACAAAATGTGTAAGTTACATGTAAATACCTGAAGGTTGTTTTGTCAATGTGGAACCATTGTCACGTTGTCCCTCCTTCAGCAATTATTGCTGTGACAAACTGGCTTCTTTGACAAGGGTATTGCACCTGGGTTGTCTTCGAAAATCGTTGCTGGTGCATATTTGCGTCCACTGTCCTTTCCCTTGTACGATATACAAAACTTTCTTCTGCGGCAGTATGCAGTAATACGGTATATTCTGCTTCATACATTGATACAGCTACAGTTGATTGCTTCTTGGATTTCCATGGTCCATGTCCACATTTAGTCAAGCTAAAACAATTCCCTCTTGTGCTTCGTCTATCATTTTGATCCGCCGCCCAATCGCTACAAGTTTGAGATTCCTTTCTCTTTTTCTTGTAAGACAATGTTTTATCCTTTGTTCCCTTCAAATATCTTAAAACATGTTTGGTCTTCAACCAGTGTCTGCGAGATATTGTGATAGTTTACAGACTCTGCAACTTAGGTCAGGTCTTGTAGACGTGACAAAAGTCAAACCTGCGACAATTTCACGATAGTTTCTTGAATTTACAGGTTAGCTGACACTACCGCTTGTTTCCCCTCGGGGTGATGGTCGGATGGCAGCGCTTCATAGCAGCGGTCGCCTTCCAGGGCCCCAACTCCCCGCCCCTCTGTTGCGAGTTTGTCGTGATTAAATGTAACGTGTTTATGTGTGCATTGCATGGAGGTTATTTCCCACTCCAGACTAGCCCCCCTTAGGAGCCCAGTTTAGATTGTATTTTATTTTTTTTACTCATCTTTTTCCCCAGCGTTTTACCTTTTTCCCATCTTTTACGGGGCGCCTTATGGCGACCCATCAGCGTTCCTGTTCTGTAACCCCGTACACTGTTTGTTTGTCTAATCTTGAACGGGTTTGTGCTGAAAACAAAGTTTCATTGTACTTGTGCAATGACAATAAAGACCTATCTTATTAAAGTTTGTCTAAGTCTAAGTCTATCTGACTATATCAATGTCTAGCTTTTGCTTGATCGGGTCGATCTTACTTTACAATCAGTCATATCAAACTTTTCCAGCATTTTCGTGTGTTTGGCTCCTCGTTAAAATCAATACCCAAAAAAGTGTTTGAGTTTTCCAAGTTTCCTACATTTGGACTTCAACATTTATTTCTCTTTGTTAGGTGTGTCCTCATTTGTAGCAGCAATAATTAGATCATCGACCCAAATTAGCAGAGTAATCCTTTCACCATCATCTTGTTTGTTGAATACACAGTGATCTGTGTATTTTGGTTTTGTGCATAACCACTTTCAACAAGGTGTTCATGCAACATCCTATTCCAGTTTCTCCCTGACTGTTTTAGTCCATATAGTGACTTGTTTAGTTTCCAAACCAGTTTCTTATTTGTGTTACTGGACTCGATCACAAATCCTTCAGGTTGTTCGATATTCCCCTCACAATCAATAGGTGGGTGAAGAGACGCTGTCCTGACATCCATCTGATGTAAGGTCATGTCATACAGGCCTACCAGTGGCTTCAAATTACGTACTGATGTCATATTTACAGTTGGAGAAGATGTATCCTTGTAATCTATTCCTGCCACCTGATTGTAGCCTTTTGCAATGGATCTAGGCTTCTATATTTCAGTCTCACCTGGATTTTCTTTCACAGTGTAAAACCATCTTCTCCCCACTGCATGTTTACCTTCCTAAAGAGAATCCATTTCAATAAGTCATACATTTTACTTTTTGAAACCGATACCGATAATTTTAAAACCGATACCGATAATTTCCGATATTAAATTTTAAAGGGGAACATTATCACCAGACCTATGTAAGCGTCAATATATACCTTGATGTTGCAGAAAAAAGACCTTTTTTTTTTTAACCGATTTCCGAACTCTAAATGGGTGAATTTTGGCGAATTAAACGCCTTTCTAATATTCGCTCTCGGAGCGATGACGTCACAACGTGGCGTCACATCGGTAAGCAATCCGCCATTTTCTCAAACACCGAGTCAAATCAGCTCTGTTATTTTCCGTTTTTTCGACTGTTTTCCGTACCTTGGAGACATCATGCCTCGTCGGTGTGTTGTCGGAGGGTGTAACAACACGAACAGGGACGGATTCAAGTTGCACCAGTGGCCCAAAGATGCGAAAGTGGCAAGAAATTGGACGTTTGTTCCGCACACTTTACCGACGAAAGCTATGCTACGACAGAGATGGCAAGAATGTGTGGATATCCTGCGACACTCAAAGCAGATGCATTTCCAACGATAAAGTCAAAGAAATCTGCCGCCAGACCCCCATTGAATCTGCCGGAGTGTGTGAGCAATTCAGGGACAAAGGACCTCGGTAGCACGGCAAGCAATGGCGGCAGTTTGTTCCCGCAGACGAGCGAGCTAAACCCCCTATCGACCCTAGCTTCCCTGGCCTGCTGACATCAACTCCAAAACTGGACAGATCAGCTTTCAGGAAAAGAGCGCGGATGAGGGTATGTCTACAGAATATATTAATTGATGAAAACTGGGCTGTCTGCAATCTCAAAGTGCATGTTGTTGCCAAATGTATTTCATATGCTGTAAACCTAGTTCATAGTTGTTAGTTTCCTTTAATGCCAAACAAACACATACCAATCGTTGGTTAGAAGGCGATCGCCAAATTCGTCCTCGCTTTCTCCCGTGTCGCTGGCTGTCGTGTCGTTTTCGTCGGTTTCGCTTGCATGCGGTTCAAACCGATATGGCTCAATAGCTTCAGTTTCTTCTTCAATTTCGTTTTCGCTACCTGCCTCCACACTACCACCATCCGTTTCAATACATGCGTAATCTGTTGAATCGCTTAAGCCGCTGAAATCCGAGTCTGAATCCGAGCTAATGTCGCTATAGCTTGCTGTTCTTTCCGCCATGTTTGTTTGTGTTGGCATCACTATGTGACGTCACAGGAAAATGGGCGGGTGTTAATAACGATGGTTAAAATCAGGCACTTTGAAGCTTTTTTTAGGGATATTGCGTGATGGGTAAAATTTTGAAAAAAACTTCGAAAAATATAATAAGCCACTGGGAACTGATTTTTAATGGTTTTAACCCTTCTGAAATTGAGATAATGTTCCCCTTTAAAGTATTTATCGGCCGATAATATCGGCAGTCCGATATTATCGGACATCTCTAATGCTAGCACCTTTACAAGTGTCTGTGTTAGTATTATTAACTTACAGTGGCATTCTTTTTGTATTCTTTCAGTTTCGTAAATTCACCAAAACGTCACTGTGGAGTTATTGAGTCTGTTTAGCTGATTGGAGGGCGAGCTTCCGCAGCGAGTGGGTCCATGACGATGACTTCGGTTTTGTTTGATCTGCCGTGTGACAGTCACCGTTTGGAAACATTTAAGGTATGTAAATGAACACTTAAAAAATATTTACTACCGGTGTATATTTGCAGCTTGTGGTCCGGTGCTGCTAATATATATAAATATTAGGGATGTCCGATAATGGCTTTTGCCGATATCCGATATTCCGATATTGTCCAACTCTTTAATTACCGATACCGATATCAACCGATATATACAGTCGTGGAATTAACACATTATTATGCCTAATTTGGACGACAAGGTATGTTGAAGATAAGGTACTTTTTTTTTAAAAATTAATAAAATAAGATAAATAAATTCAAAACATTTTCTTGAATAAAAAAGAAAGTAAAACAATATAAAAACAGTTACATAGAAACTAGTAATTATTGAAAATTAGTAAAATGAACTGTTAAAGGTTAGTACTATTAGTGGACCAGCAGCACGCACAATCATGTGTGCTTACGGACTGTATCCCTTGCAGACTGTATTGATATATATTGATATATAATGTAGGAACCAGAATATTAATAACAGAAAGAAACAACCCTTTTGTGTGAAAGAGTGTAAATGTGGGAGGGAGGTTTTTTGGGTTGGTGCACTAATTGTAAGTGTATCTTGTGTTTTTTATGTTGATTTAATAAAAAAATTAAAAAAATAAACAAAAAAATTAAAAAAACAATACCGATAATTTTCAATATTACATTTTAACGCATTTATCGGCCGATAATATTGGCAGGCCGATATTATCGGACATCTCTAATAAATATATGTATTTATTCCAAAATTTGGTGGGTGTGACTTAAATACCACTGCGCTCTGTAGCTCGGAAATTACAGTAATTAGATTACTTGTTACTAGTAAAAGTTACACCATTATTATGCAACGCCGTTTTTCCTAACCCTGCTGAGCAAGGCACGTTGTGGTTTTCCTGCCACAACTCTTGCCTCTTGCATCTTTTTCGTCAGACTCCATGGGGATTACTTCAGAGAGGGTCTAGATTTTATATATATTGCTTTTGTGACACTAGTCCTGGAACTTTTATATGTGTTCTGATTGTAACTGCTATTTTCTTCATCTTATGTTTGTGTGTGGAACTAACACAATGCACAATCATCTCTATTCCTTATCAATGGTTCTTATGTTCTGTAATATAATCTGTAATATATGCATGTTTATTTCGGACATGTTCACCAGTCACACATGCAAAGTGAATGGTAACTATAGTATTGGGCAAATGACGCCTCAGGGAGTGTGTGGCAAACTCACTGGCTGTATTGACACAGGACTGTGTTGCTGTTTCATAATGGCGACATCTGCTGGATGGACAGCACGAGCTGTCACTGGTTGGCCGAAAAAAGCACTTCCTGATTAACACAGTTTGACCTTTCACAGTCAAATGACACAGCAACTCACTGTTTTTTTTCTCTTAAAGTGACACACACATTGCATCAAGGCTCACAGAATCACTGTTTGTGCTTCATTATGCGTAAATGCTTCAGTAATCCCCAGTTACATCAAAGCAATACTTTTAAACCATAAAAAAACAAAAACTTAAAAATCTGTGGTTGTTGTTTTTACAGTGTATCGAAAAATGGTGCCATTGTTATTTTTATAGTAAAAATTCTGGCAATGTTTTTTTGACCGTAAAATCTATGTGCGTTTTTTTTTACACTGCGTTACTCTAAATGGAAAAACGATACCACTTTTATTTTTGCGGTAAAATTCTGCCGACTTAGCTGCCAGTTTTTTTTTTACCGTTAAATCTTCGGTTGTTGCTTTTACAGTCCACTCCTGTAAATTGCTGATGTGCGATAACCGTGATTTTCTTTCCAATCTGATACCAAATAAAATTCAGGCTGGTATCGGCAATCCCCAACCGATACCAACACTAACGTGACATAACTTGTCTGTTAAAAGTTGTGTATTTTCGAAAAATAACATTTGTATCTACAAAAACAACAGTAAAAATGTAAGAAAAAAAGAGCAAATATTGGAATGCAAAAAAAAAATAAAGCTTAAATGTTTAAAATAATAAGTAATAACAATATACTTAGTCACCTATAACCCAATGTTTTGTCTTTAAATATATATATATATTTTTTAATATCAAAATGGCCCCCCAAAATAGCCTTTTCAGTATGCGGCCCTTGGTGGAAAACGTTTAGACACCCCTCATCTAAAATATTAGAAGCTCTCAAAATAAAAACAAAATATACTTCAAATATAAAGAGAGTTTTGTTAATTTAATAAAAAGTAAAATGTTACTAATGAATTGATTAATGTGAAAAATGACAACACCCATATTAAACACTGTTAAATGTGTAAGTGAACATTAGGATTTTTGTACAGGCAGAAGTTTTGACACACTTGGTTATACAGTTACACAATTGGATTATATTTTTTTCAATTTTATTTCTTACAGATAGAAAAACAAGTGTAAAAATTTAAGAAAAATGAGCAAAAAAATAACTGACATTTTCTAATTAATATTTAATAATAATATGACATAAGTTGACACAATATCTGTTTTTAGCATTTTTGTAAATAAAAATATATCAAAATGACCACTGCATACATTGACTTTTTAGTATGTGGCCCCTGGTGGAAAAAGTTTGGACACCGCTGAACTAAAGTTTCAAAATTATCGATCTTTTGATTGAAGGATCGATATTAGAGCATAAAGATCTGGTATCAATATTTCAGTATCGATCTGCACTTTATTACTGTAAATAAAAAACGGTGCCATTGTTATTTTTAGGGTACAATCCTGGCGACTAAGCTGCCAGTTTTCTTTTCTGTAAAATATAAGGTCGTTGTTTTTACAGTGCTTTACCGTAAATGTGGTACCACTGTTACTTTTACTGTAAAATTCTGGTAATTAAGCTGCCCATTTTTTTTTCAAAGTTTTTTTGAAAGTGCATTACTGTCAATGAAAAAATGGTACCGCTTTTTTTTAAGGTACAATTATGACATTTTATAACGTAAAATCTTTGTTTGTTACGTTTACAGTGGAGTACTGTAAATGTGGTTCCACTGTTTATATTTACGGTAATATTCTGCTAATTAAGCTGCCCAAAGTGCATTACTGTAAATAGAAAAAATGGTACCACTTTTATTTTTACAGTAAAATTCTAGCAAGAAAGCTGCCAGTTATTTCCACCCTAAAATATATGTTTTTGTTTGTTAATTTATTTTTTACTGTAAAATTTACTCTTGTTTTTACAGTGGAGTACTGTAAATGTGGCATTACTGTTATTCTTATGGTGAAATTCTGGTAACTAAGGAGCTAGGGTTTTTTTTAACTGCAAAATCTATTTTACATTTTTTTTATTTATAGTGCATTACTATGATTAGAAAAACGGTACTACTGTTATTTTTAGAGTACAATCCTGGCGACTAAGCTGCAAGTTTTTCAAGTTGTTTTTACCGTGGAGTACTGTAAATGTGGTACCACTGTTATTTTTACAGTAAAATTCAGCTGGTTTTTTTTTAAAGTTTTTTTGGAAATGCATTACTATAAATTGAAAAATGGTACCACTTTTATTTTTACATTAAAATTCTGGCAACTAAGCTGCCAGTTATTTCCACCGTAAAATCTATGGGTTTTTTTTGTTGCTTTTTTTTTTTACAGCACATTACTATGAATAGAAAATCGGTACAACTTTTTTTAGGGCACAATTATGACATTTCTTTTACCGTAAAATATACGGTTGTTGTTTTTACAGTGGAGTACTGTAAATGGGGTACTATTATTTGTTGTTATTTTTATGGTAAAATTCTGGTAACTAAGGTACCAGTTTATTTTTTTTATCACTAAAAAGCTAGTTTTTTTTAAATTTAATTTAATTTTTATTTTTTTTACAGTGCAGTAAAATGGATAGCAAAATGGTAACACTGTTCTTTTTACAGTCAAATTCTGGTAACTTTTTTTATTTTTACCGCAAAATCTACAGGTGTTTTTTGAAAGTGCATAAAGTAAGTTACCTCTGATAATTTTATGGTACAGTTCTGGCAACTAAGCTGCCTTTTAAATTTTGTTTTTTGTTTTTTTTACCATAAATCTACGGTCGTTGTTTTTACAGTGCAATACTGTAAATGTGGTACCACTGGTTCTTTTAAAGGGGTCCTATTATGCAAAATCAACTTCTTCTTTTTTTACCTATTGGTGCCTGTTTTTGTGTATTTTTGATCTGCATAAGTCGTGAACATTTGATATCAAACTATGGAGGCGTGGGTGACATATTTATAAAACAATCTTGCCTTCCGTCATACTTCTGGGAAATGAGCCGTTTGGAATTTGCCTAAATTTGTGACGTTTTGTCCAATTGGTGATGTCAGTGGATATCTCCATCTATGGTAGAGGTTTACCCAAAGAGCTTTGTGCGAGTTCGCCATTGTAATCTGCGCTGTAGTCAATAAGCTCCTTCTTCTTCTTTTACCTCCTTCTTTTTCTCTATCCTCTTGTTGTGGGGCAGACTGGCTCGCACATGCACATGCATACTCCGCTGTTGCCATTTCTAATACAAAGTAGCGTATAATTCGAATTTATATCTGTTAGTAGACTCGCTATGGAAGTGTTGAAAACTACATCATGGCTGACGGGGAGAAGACACTGTCAAAGAGACGGTCAAAAACCGGCTTGAAGACGGTCTGTAAAACACAATTGAAGCAACATTTTGACCAAAGAACCACCATTACATTTTATGTAGACCACAAAGAAGTGTTTTAATGTAGAATACAATTATGATATGACCCCTGTAAGGTAAAATTCTGGCGCGTGTAGGCTGACAGTTTTATAATGTAAAATACATAATCATTGTTTTTACAGTGCATTACTGTAGATCAGGGGTGTCCAAACTACAGCCCTTGGGCCAAGTGCAGCCCACTGGCGTTTTCATTTTGGCCCTAGAGTCCAAAAATCAATTTGGCCCGGCGCGGTGCTTTCAAATAATATACATATAGTCCGCGGCCTGATAGCTTTAATTTTGTCACTATCTGGCGGCCAACGAAGTCAGTTGTCATAAATTGTACATCACCCTTGCCCCCAATGCCGCTCCCACGAGTGAATGAATGATGGGTGGTGGTCGGAGGGACCGTTTGCGCAAACTGGCAGCCACGCTTCCGTACAAATGTAGCTTACCACCACCGGTGTGAATGTGGAGTGAATGAATGATGGGTTCTCACTTCTCTGTGAAGCGCTTTGAGTGTTTAGAAAAGCGCCATATAAATCTAATCCATTATTATTATTATTATTATCATTATCAATATGATAAAACACACAACATTGACTTATATGACCCAATCCAAACAACCTTCCCTAGTCATGGTGCAGGAAAACAAAACATTCAACCCCAAATAACACATCCTGCTCATTGAATTTTGTGGGTATCATAAAAAAAACGTTCAATCAGCTTAACCCCCCCCACCCCCCCCAAAGTACACCCATTTAAATCAATTGCAAAAAACTTAATTAATCTTTGCCGCATTTTCACGGCTTAATATTTATGATTGATTAAAAAACTTTAAGGAGGTCGTCACGGAAGTAAACAAAGTAGGAGTCTGTCATGATCTGTGGTCTGGATCATGTTTTGTTTAGTTATGTTCTGTTACTTTTGGACTCCAATAGTTCCTGTTTTTGTGCACCCTTGTTTGTTTTAGTTTCCATGACGACTGATTAGTTTCACCTGTCTCGTGTGTTTGACTCACGCACCTGCTTTAATCAGAGACTATTATTTAAGCCTGTTTTGCCAGTTAGTCGTCCTGGCGACATTACTCTCTGATGATAGTTTCATGCTTGATGTTCATTTCATGCTCTGTACATGTACTTTTCATGCTCTGCTCATGCCATAGTTCATGCTGCTATTTTCATGCCACAGTAAGTGTTGTTTGTTTTATGTTCATAGTTTACGTTAAAGTGTTAGTTTTGTCCCCTGCGCCAAGTTTGTGCCTTCACCGTGTGAGCGCTTTTTGTTTGTACCCCTTTTGAGTCAAGATAAAATCATGTTTTTACCTTCAAGCCTTGTCCGGTCTAGTCCGTTTGCACCCCGGGAGAACAAATCTCGCAGCAAGCTGCGTAAAAATCCACTTCGTGACAGAGTCGAATTTTCACATAATGTATATATACAGTACAGTACAGGCCAAAAGTTTCGACACACCTTCTCATTCAATGCATTTTCTTTATTTTCATGACTATTTACATTGTAGATTATGAATGAACACATGTGGAGTTATGTACTTAACAAAAAAAGGTGAAATAACTGAATACATGTTTTATATTCTAGTTTCTTCAAAATAGCCACCCTTTGCTCTGATTACTGCTTTGCACACTCTTGGCATTCTCTCGATGAGCTTCAAGAGATAGTCACCTGAAATGGTTTTCACTTCACAGGTGTCATAGTTTTGATGCCTTCAGTGACAATCTACAATGCAAATAGTCATGAAAATAAAGAAAACACATTGAAATGAGAAGGTGTGTCCAAACTTTTGGCCTGTACTCTATATATAAATATATAGTTACTTTGCATGCAATCCGCTTTCGCCCCTGTCCAAATATTTAAAGCCCAAAGCGGCCCCCAGTCAAAAAGCTGTAGATGGAAAAACTGTACCACTTTTATTGTTACGGTCAAATTCTGGCGACTGAGCTGCCTTTTTTTTCTTCACTGTAAAATCTACTGACTTTTCCTTTTTACAGTGTAGATCAGGGGTCGGCAACCCGCGGCTCTCTTTAGCGGCGCCCTAGTGGCTCTCTGGAGCTTTTTCAAAAATGTATGAAAAATGGAAAAAGATGAGGGGAAAAAAAATCAATTTTTTGTTTTAATATGGTTTCTGTAGGAGGACAAACATGACACAAACCTCCCTAATTGTTACAAAGCACACTGTTTATATTAAACATGCTGATTCGAGTATTTGGCGAGCGCCGTTTTGTCCTACTAATTTTGGCAGTCCTTGAACTCACCGTAGTTTGTTTACATGTATAACTTTCTCCGACTTTCTAGGACGTGTTTTATGCCACTTCTTTTTCTGTCTCATTTTGTCCACCAAACTTTTAACGTTGTGTATGAAAGGTGAGTTTTGTTGATGTTGTTGACTTGTTGGAGTGCTAATCAGACATGTTTGGTCACTGCATGACTGCAAGCTAATCGATGCTAACATGCTATTTAGGCTAGCTCAGGGGTCGGCAACCCTTTAGCGCCGCCCTAGTGGCTCTCTGGAGCTTTTTCAAAAATGTATGAAAAATGGAAAAAGTTGAGGGGAAAACTTTTTTGTTTTGTTTTAATATGGTTTCTGTAGGAGGACAAACATGACACAAACCTCCCTAATTGTTATAAAGCACACTGTTTATATTAAACATGCTTTACTGATTCGAGTATTTGGTGAGCGCCGTTTTGTCCTACTAATTTTTGCAGTCCTTGAACTCACCTTAGTTTGTTTACGTGTATATCTTTCTGCGACTTTCTAGGACGTGTTTTATGCCACTTCTTTTTCTGTCTCAAGTTGTCCACCAAACTTTTAACGTTGTGCATGAATCCACAAAGGTGAGTTTTGTTGATGTTATTGACTTGTGTGGAGTGCTAATCAGACATATTTGGTCACTGCATGACTGCGAGCTAATCGATGCTAACATGCTATTTAGGCTATCTATATGTACATATTGCATAATTATGCCTCATTTGTAGCTATATTTGAGGTCATTTAGTTTCCTTTAAGTCATATTAATTCAATTTATATCTCATGACACACTATCTGTATGTAATATGGCTTTTAATTTTTTGCGGCTCCAGACAGATTTGTTTTTGTATTTTTGGTCCAATAAGGCTCTTTCAACATTTTGGGTTGCCGACCCCTGGACTAGCTATATGTACATATTGCACCATAATGCCTCATTTGTAGCTATATTTGAGGTCATTTAGTTTCCTTTAAGTCCTCTTAATTCAATGTATATCTCATGACACACTATCTGTATGTAATATGGCTTTTAATTTTTTGCGGCTCCAGACAGATTTGTTTTTGTATTTTTGGTCCAATATGGCTCTTTTAACATTTTGGGTTGCCGACCCCTGGTGTAGATAAAAAAGGTCGTTGGATTTCAAGTTTTGGTTCTTGTGGTAGCTGTAGAAGCTGGCGTGTGACTAAAATGTGTTCACTTCCTCCGGGGCTCCTCTAACTAAGTTGTATGGTGTTTAAATGTTAAGAAGGAGCTTAAACAGAAGAGCGGCCCGCAGGGTGCCTCATTGTGACCCGGCTGAAAGGAGAACAATCAAGCTTCATCCTTGAGCGAGTGCGAAGGAAAATCATCACCACCGTGAAATCCAAGTTTCTCCTTGAGTGCTAGAAAATATTTCATCTCTGTTGCACTTTTTTAAACAAGGGTCCGTCCTCGCAGCATTTGCCGTACCAGGGATATTGCTGAAGGTCTTTCTTGTTGTTTTGTGGACACAAGCATGGTTTCAGGGTGGACGTCTCACATGTGCATAAGCCGCTATTATTCGCCCGGATGCTCGGATAAAGACACATTAAGCATTAAGTTGGCCCCCTATAGCCCAAAGACGGGAAAATGAAGGACAACGACCGGCCCTGCAGACGAATCCTGACTCCGAGCACAAAGTTGAGCAGGGACTTGTGTTCAATCGGATGAAAAAGCCTCGGCCACATCGCATGAATAATAATAAAGTGATAGAAAAAGGAGCGGCCGGAGCATTTATTGTCATGTAAAGCGCACGGGTTGAGCGGGAGAATGTTTGTCCTGCGTATTAATATCACGCCTTGAACACTGACAATCAGGCTTTTGGAGGAGCACAACTTGGACTTTTTCTGCCAGGCGTCGCAACCGTTCACAGAACGCCAGGCGGGGTGAGACGAGTTCAAGTGCATGAATGTGAATCAGTCCACGACTTCGCTCTGCATTTAGGGTCCAAACTATCGGTTCTAACACAACAATGTGGTTTTTAAAAACCTTGTCAATTTTAGTCAATCATCCAACTTAACATTTTCCTTCACTCTATTCCGGTTTTATGTATTTTTTTTAAAAACATTTTTAAACCAAAACAAACGTATCATTGGGCTAAATTAAGTCAGATTTTTTCACTTCACAATAACGATATTGCTGCCTTGACTATTGGCCGATACCGATATCGATCCAATATCAGCATGGATGATACATTTGTAGTGTGGAATTTAAGAGAAGGCTTGATGAAGTGATATGTTGTTGCCAGTCTTGTCTTTTCTTGAGCCCTTACAAAGTGTTTGTACTGTAAGTATTGTATTTAAACATTGGAAAAAAATCATGAAAACGAAAAATAACTGAGTTCAAAAGGTCAGACAGTATGCTTAATGGTATTAAATTTCACCACATCAATCAATTATTCATATTGCAAAGTTGTATTTGAGTCTTCGCTCTGCATTTAGTGTCCAAACTATCAATTCTAATACAACAATGTGATTTTTTTAAAACATCATCCAAAAATGTCATTTTCCTTCACTCTATACCGCTTTTATGTTCTTTTATTTTACATTTTTAAACCAAAACAAACGTATCATTGGGCTAAATTAAGTCAGATTTTTTCACTTCACAATAACGATATTGCTGCCTTGACTATTGGCCGATACCGATATCGATCAAATATCAGCATGGATGATACATACTTGTTATTTACTCTGTAGTGTGGAATGTTAGAGAAGGCTTGATGAAGTGATATGTTGTTGCCAGTATTGTCTTTTCTTGAGCCCTTACAAAGTGTTTGTACTGTAAGTATTGTATTTAAACATTGGAAAAAATCACGAAAACGAAAAATAACTGAGTTCAAAAGGTCAGACAGTATGCCTAATGATATTAAATTTGACAACATCAATCAATTATTCAAATCACAAAGTTGTATTTGAGTCTTCGCTCTGCATTAAGTGTCCAAACTATCGGTTCTAATACAACAATATGATTTTTTTAAAACATTATCCAAAAATTCATTTTCCTTCACCCTATCCCGCTTTTATGTTCTTTTATTTACATTTTTAAACCAAAACAAACGTATCATTGGGCTAGATTAAGTTGGATTTTTTTACTTCACAATAGCGATATTGCTGCATTGACTATTGGCCGATACCGATATCGATCCAATATCAGCATGGATGATACATGCTTGTTATTTACTTTGTAGTGTGGAATGTTAGAGAAGGCTTGATGAAGTGATATGTTGTTGCCAGTATTGTCTTTTCTTGAGCCCTTACAAAGTGTTTTTACTGTAAGTATTGTATTTAAACATTGGAAAAAATCATGAAAACGAAAAATAACTGAGTTCAAAAGGTCAGAAAGTATGCCTAATGGTATTAAATTTGACAACATCAATCAATTATTCATATTGCAAAGTTGTATTTGAATCTTCGCTCTGCATTTAGTGTCCAAACTATCGGTTCTAATATAACAATGTGATTTTTTTAAAAACATCATCCAAAAATTTCATTTTCCTTCACTCTATCCCGCTTTTATGTTCTTTTATTTACATTTTTAAACCAAAACAAACGTATCATTGGGCTAAATTAAGTCGTATTTTTTCACTTCACAATAGCGATATGGCAGCCTTGACTATTGGCTGATACCGATATCAATCCAATATCAGCATGGATGATACATGCTTGTTATTTACTTTATAGTGTGGAATGTTAGAGAAGGCTTGATCAAGTGATATGTTGTTGCCAGTATTGTCTTTTCTTGAGCCCTTACAAAGTGTTTGTACTGTAAGTATTGTATTTAAACATTGGAAAAAAAATCATAAACGAAAAATAACTGAGTTCAAAAGGTCAGACAGTATGCCTAATGGTATTACATTTGACAACATCAATTAATTATTCATATTGCAAAGTTGTATTTGAGTATCTGCTCTGCATTTAGTGTCCAAACTATCGGTTCTAATACAACAATGTGATTTAAAAAAAACGTCATCCTGCTTAACATTTTCCTTCACTCTATCCCACTTTTATGTTCTTTTATTTTACATTTTTAAACCAAAACAAACGTATCATTGGGCTAAATTAAGTCGTATTTTTTCACTTCACAATAGCGATATTGCAGCCTTGACTATTGGTCGATACCGATATCGATCAAAAATCAGCATGGATGATATATACTTATTTACTTTGTAGTGTGGAATGTTAGAGAATGATCAAGTGATATGTTGTTGCCAGGCTCGTCTTTTCTTGAGCCCTTACAAAGTGTTTGTACTGTAAGTATCGTATTTATTACACACCAGCTGTTTGATCTAATTCACACTGGGAATTTAATGAGATGAACTGCCATAATAGAATAAAAATAAATCATAAAAGTTCTGTAAAAAAATTGGCAAAAGGCATGAAAACAAGAAAGAACTGGGTTCATAAGTTTTGACAGTTTGGTTAATGACATGAAATTTGACAACATCAATAAATTATTCATATTGCAAAGTTGTATTTGAGTCTTCGCTCTGCATTAAGTGTCCAAACTATCGATTCTAATACAACAATGTGATTTTTTAAAAATGTCATCCATTTTAACATTTTACTTCACTCTATCCCACTTTTATGTTCTTTTAAAAAAAAAATTAAACCAAAACAAACGTATCATTGGGCTAAATTAAGTCAGATTTTTTCACTTCACAATAGCGATATTGCTGCCTTGACTATTGGCCGATACCGATATCGATCCAATATCAGCATGGATGATACATTTGTAGTGTGGAATGTTAGAGAATGATCAAGTGATATGTTGTTGCCAGGCTCGTCTTTTCTTAAGCCCTTACAAAGTGTTTGTACTGTAAGTATTGTATTTATTACACACCAGCTATTTGATCTAATTCTCATTGAACCTTTTATAAGATGACCTCCTTTAAAATAAAACGTCTAACAAAAACTGCCATAATAGAATAAAAATAAATCATGCAAATTCTGTAAAAAATTGGCAAAAGTCATGAAAACAAGAAAGGACTGGGTTCATACGTTTTGACAGTATGATTAATGGCATTAAATTTGACAACATCAATAAAGTATTCATATTGCAAAGTTGTGTTTGAGTAGAGAACACCTTTACATTGAGTTTTAAATGTTGCATGTGGGATAAAAATAAAGTAGAAGAAATGCTGCATTTATTTTTATTTTAACACCATTTTTTAAATAAATAGAAAAAAAAACAGAATTAAATTGAAAACATATTTTTAAAGTAACATAATTTTTACCACCTTTTAAAAAAACCAAAATAACAACATGTCATAATTTACAGTATATAATTTTGTATTCTATTAATCGATTTCATAAAATGTTCCTCTTTTGCTTTTAGTTAAGATTTCAACCAGTACTTAAATAGTTTTGTACCAAATCCGATCTAATTCTCATTGAGTCTAAGGTGATGACCTCTGTTAAATTTAAATGTCAAACAAAACCGACACAATCAACTCGAACAATTCCTTAGAATTCTGCAAACATTGGAAAAATGCCCAATGGTATTAAATTTCACAACATAATCAATTCATATTGCAAAGTTGTATTTGAGTCTTCACTCTGCATTTAGTGTCCAAACTATCGGTTCTAATACAACAATGTCATTTTTAAAAAACGTCATCTAGCTTAACATTTTCTTTCACTCCATCCCGCTTTTATGTCCTTTTTTTTTTTTACATTTTTAAACCAAAACAAACGTATCATTGGGCTAAATTAAGTCAGATTTTTTTCAATTCACAATAGCGATATTGCAGCCTTGACTATTGCCCGATACCGATATCGATCCAATATCAGCATGGATGATACATGCTTGTTATTTACTTTGTAGTGTGGAATGTTAGAGAAGGCTTGATGAAGTGATATGTTGTTGCCAGTATTGTCTTTTCTTGAGCCCTTACAAAGTGTTTGTACTGTAAGTATTGTATTTAAACATTGGAAAAAATCACGAAAATGAAAAATAACTGAGTTCAAAAGGATAGACAGTATGCCTAATGGTATTACATTTGACAACATCAATCAATTATTCATATTGCAAAGTTGTATTTGAGTCTTTGCTCTGCATTTAGTGTCCAAACTATCGGTTCTAATACAACAATATGATTTTTTAAAAACATCATCCAAAAATTTCATTTTCCTTCACTCTATCCCGCTTTTATGTTCTTTTATTTACATTTTTAAACCAAAACAAACGTATCATTGGGCTAAATTAAGTCTTATTTTTTAACTTCACAATAGCGATATTGCAGCCTTGACTATTGGCCGATACCGATATCGATCAAATATCATCATGGACGATATATACTTGTTATTTACTTTGTAGTGTGGAATGTTAGAGAAGGCTTGATCAAGTGATATGTTGTTGCCAGGCTCGTCTTTTCTTGAGCCCTTACAAAGTGTTTGTACTGTAAGTATTGTATTTATTACACACCAGCTGTTTGATCTAATTCTCATTGCAAATTTAATGAGATGACATCCTTTAAAATAAAACGTCTAACAAAAACTGCCATAATAAAATAAAAATAAATCATGAAAATTCTGTAAAAAATGGGCAAAAGTCATGAAAACAAGAAAGAACTGGGTTCAGAAGTTTTGACAGTTTGGTTAATGACATTACATTTGACAACATCACTAAATTATTCATATTGCAAAGTTGTATTTGAGTAGAGAACACCTTTACATTGAGTTTTAAATGTCGCATGTGGGATAAAAACGAACTAAAGATAAAAAAATAAAATAAAACAGAATTAAATTGAAAACATATATTGTTTTAATTAACATAATTTTTTACCACCTTTTTAAAAAAAGAAAATAACATGTCATAATTTACAGTATATAATTTTTTATCCTATTTCTCGATTTTATAAAATGTTCCTCTTTTGCTTTTAGTTAAGATTCCAACCGGTACTTCAATCATCAATCAATCAATCTTTATTTATATAGCCCTAAATCACAAGTGTCTCAAAGGGCTGCACAAGCCACAACGACATCCTCGGTACAAAGCCCACATACGGGCAAGGAAAAACTCACCCCAGTGGGACGTCGATGTGAATGACTATGAGAAACCTTGGAGAGGACCGCATATGTGGGTAACCCCCCCCCCCTCTAGGGGAGACCGAAAGCAATGGATGTCGAGTGGGTCTGACATAATATTGTGAGAGTCCAGTCCATAGTGGATCCAACATAATAGTAAGAGTCCAGTCCATAGTGGGGCCAGCAGGACACCATCCCGAGCGGAGACGGGTCAGCAGCGTAGAGATGTTCCCAGCCGATGCACAGGCGAGCGGTCCACCCCGGGTCCCGACTCTGGACAGCCAGCACTTCATCCATGGCCACCGGACCTGTGCCCCCCCCCCCCCTCAAGGAAAAGGGGAGCAGAGGAGAAAAGAAAAGAAACGGCAGATCAACTGGTCTAACGGGGGGGCTATTTAAAGGCTAGAGTATACAAATGAGTTTTAAGATGGGACTTAAATGCTTCTACTGAGGTAGCATCTCTAATTGTTACCAGGAGGGCATTCCATAGTACTGGAGCCCGAATAGAAAACGCTCTATAGCCCGCAGACTTTTTTTGGGCTCTGGGAATCACTAATAAGCCGGAGTTCTTTGAACGCAGATTTCTTGCCGGGACATATGGTACAATGCAATCGACAAGATAGGACGGAGCTAGACCGTGTAGTATTTTATACGTAAGTAGTAAAACCTTAAAGTCACTTCTTAAGTGCACAGGAAGCCAGTGCAGGTGAGCCAGTATAGGCGTAATATGATCAAACTTTCTTGTTCTTGTCAAAAGTCTAGCAGCCGCATTTTGTACCAACTGTAATTTTTTAATGCTAGACATAGGGAGACCCGAAAATAATACATTACAGTAGTCGAGACGAGACGTAACGAACGCATGAATAATGATCTCAGCGTCGCTAGTGGATAAAATAGAACGAATTTTAGCGATATTACGGAGATGAAAGAAGGCCGTTTTAGTAACACTCTTAATGTGTGATTCAAACGAGAGAGTTGGGTCGAAGATAATACCCAGATTCTTTACTGATTCGCCTTGTGTAATTGTTTGGTTGTCAAATGTTAAGGTGGTATTATTAAATAAATGTCGGTGTTTAGCAGGACCGATAATCAGCATTTCCGTTTTCTTGGCGTTGAGTTGCAAGAAGTTAGCGGACATCCATTGTTTAATTTCATTAAGACACGCCTCCAGCTGACTACAATCCGGCGTGTTGGTCAGCTTTAGGGGCATGTAGAGTTGGGTGTCATCAGCATAGCAATGAAAGCTAACACCGTATTTGCGTATGATGTCGCCTAGCGGCAGCATGTAGATGCTAAAGAGTGCAGGGCCAAGAACCGAACCCTGAGGAACTCCGCACGTTACCTTAACATAGTCCGAGGTCACATTATTATGGGAGACGCATTGCATCCTGTCAGTAAGATAAGAGTTAAACCACGACAAAGCTAAGTCTGACATACCAATACGTGTTTTGATACGCTCTAATAAAATATTATGATCGACGGTATCGAAAGCAGCGCTAAGATCAAGAAGCAGCAACATAGATGACGCATCAGAATCCATCGTTAGCAGTAGATCATTAGTCATTTTTGCGAGGGCTGTCTCCGTAGAGTGATTTGCCCTGAAACCGGATTGAAAAGGTTCACAGAGATTGTTAGACACTAAGTGTTCATTTAGCTGCTGTGCGACAATTTTTTCGAGGATTTTCGAAATAAAGGGAAGGTGGGACACCGGTCGGTAGTTTACCATGAGGTCAGGATCAAGGTTAGGTCTTTTGAGCAGAGGATGAATAACCGCTTTCTTGAATGCTAGGGGAACAGTGCCAGAGGAAAGTGATAAGTTTATAATATTTAGCACTGATGGACCTAATAATACAAAAAGCTCCTTGATAAGTTTCCCAGGAAGTGGGTCAAGTAAACATGTTGTTTGTTTTATCCCACTTACACGCTGTAATAGTTCCTCTAATGTTATTTCATCAAAAAGAGAGAGACTATTTTGTATTGCAGTATCCGTCGTAGATACAGTTGTATCTGTGTTCATAGAACCCAGTTGTAGCTGGGATGCGTTGTCTTTAATCTCCTTTCTAATGAGTTCAATTTTCTTATTAAAGTAATTCATAAAGTCATCTGCCGAGTGGGTGGAGCTATTGGGAGGAGTCCCTTGTTGGGTTAGCGATGCTACTGTACTAAACAAAAATTTAGGGTCGTTTTTGTTGAGGCGGATGAGATTTGAGTAATATTTAGCTTTAGCTAAGGTAAGCATGCGTTTATACGATATTAAACTATCACTCCATGCTTGATGGAAAACCTCAAGCTTGGTTGCGCGCCATTTCGTTCCAACTTTCTACATGATAATTTATGAGCTCTGGTTTCCTCTGTAAACCATGGGGTGCGCCTTTTAGGGGCCCTTTTTTGTTTTAGCGGTGCTATACTATCAATGGTTTTGCGCAGGGCATTGTCAAAGTTGTTAGTGAGGTTATCAATAGAGCCGACATAATTTGGGAATGGTGCCATTACCGAAGGCAGTAGGTAAAAAAAAATATTTTTTGTACCAAATCCGATCCAATTCTCATTGAGGGGTCTAATGTGATGACCTCTGTTAAATTCAAATGTGAAACAAAGACCGACACAATCAAATCGAACAATTCGTTAGTATTCTGTAAATATTGGAAAAAATCATGAAAACGAAAAATAACTGGGTTCAAAAGGTCAGACAGTATGCCTAATGATATTAAATTTGACAACAACAATTAATTATTCATATTGCAAAGTTGTATTTGAGTCTTCGCTCTGCATTTAGTGTCCAAACTATCGGTTCTAATACAACAATGTGATTTTTTAAAACGTTGTCAATTTTAGTCAGTTGTCCAATTTAACATTTTCCTTCACTCTATCCCGGTTTTATGTTATTTTTTTTAACATTTTTAAACCAAAACAAACATATCATTGGGCTAAATTAAGTCCTAAATTAAGTTGTATTTTTTTCACTTCCGATACAATAGCGATATTGTAGCCTTGACTATTGGCCGATATCGATCCAATATCAGCATGGATGATACATGCTTGTTAATTACTTTCTAGTGTGGAATTTTAGAGAAGGCTTGATCAAAGGATATGTTGTACTGTTTAGTTGTTAAATCTTGTTATCTCATTTGCAAGTACAGTATGCATTCACTTTTGACTTTCAGGAAGTAGTCTTTGCCATTAAGCTGAATGTGCCGGTCTCGTCTTTTCTTGAGCCCTATAAAATGTTTGTCCTGTAAGTATTGTATTTATTACACACCAGCTGTTTGATTTTGACGTGCATCTTAGTTTTAGTTTTCTTTTCGATATCATGAAATGTTACACTTATGCAATTAATTAAGATTACAACCTGTACTTATTTGTTTGTACCAACTACTATCTAAATCTCAATGAGAATTTAATGTGATGACCTCCTTTAAAATGAAATGTCAAACAAAAACTACCATAATAAAAAATAAAAATCATTTAAATTCTGTAAAAATCTGCAAAAGTGATGAAAACAAGAAAGAACTGGGTTCAGAAGTTTTGAGGGTATAATTAATGGTATGAAATTCGACAACATCAATAAGTTATTCATATTTCCATGTTGTGTTTGAGTAGAGAATGCCTTAAAATTTTATTTTAGATATAACGTGGGATAAAAACGCACTATATGAAATGCTTCATTTATTTTTATTTTAACACCATTAAAAAAAAAAAACATAATTTTTTACCACCTTTTTTGAATTTAAAAAAATATTTCAAAAATAACCATTGTCATAATTTACAGTATATAATTTTCTATCAAATTAATCTATTTCATAAAATGTATCACTTTTGCTTTTAATTAGGATTTCAACCAGCACTATGTTATTTTTCCTACCAAATCCAATCAAATTCTCATTGAGAGTCTAATGTGGTGACCAATGTTAAATTCAAATGTCAAACAAAAACTGCCATAATCAAATCAAACCAAATCAAATAAATCATTGCAATTCTGTAAAAATTGGCAAAAGTAACGAAAAACAGAAATAATTAGGTTCATAAGTTCAGAGAGAATGCCTAATAGCATTCAATTTGACAAGATCAATACATTTTTCATATTGCACCATTAAATTATGGCATTCATATTTACCACCATTTTTTAAGTAAAAAAAACCCTGAAAATAAAATTAAAACATTTAAATGTACATAATGCAGCTGGGATAGGCTCCAGTCACCCACGCGACCCCGAGAAGGACAAGCGGTAGAAAATGGATGGATGGATGGATATAAGAATAACCACATGCCATAATTTACAGTTTGGTTTTTGAAATAATTTTTTATTTGAACTATCAATATCATAAAATGTTCCACTTTTGCAAATAATTAAGATTTTAACCAGTACTGTATTGTTTTTTTTGTACCAAAACCTATCAAATTTTTATTGAGAGTCTACTCTAATGTGATGACCGCGGTTAAATTCAAATGTCAAACAAAAACTGCCATAATCAAATCAAATAAATTATTACAATTCTGTAAAGTTGGCAAAAGTCATGAAAAAAGAAAGAACTGGGTTCAGAAGTTTAGACAGTATCAATCAATCAATCAATCAATCAATAAATCTTTATTTATATAGCCCTAAATCACAAGTGTCTCAAAGGGCTGCACAAGCCACAACGACATCCTCGGTACAAAGCCCACATACGGGCAAGGAAAAACTCACCCCAGTGGGACGTCGATGTGAATGACTATGAGAAACCCAGTATGCCTAAAGACATTACATTTTACCACATTAATAAATTAAAACAATTTTATATTAATAAATAAAACACAGAATTAAATTGAAAACCATATTTTAGAAAATAAAATAATTTCTACCACCTTTTTAAAAAAAAAGAAGAAAATAACATGTGATCATTTACAGTATATAATTTTTTATCCAATTAAATGATAAATGATAAATGGGTTATACTTGTATAGCGCTTTTCTACCTTCAAGGTACTCAAAGCGCTTTGACAGTATTTCCACATTCACCCATTCACACACACATTCACACACTGATGGCGGGAGCTGCCATGCAAGGCGCTAACCAGCAGCCATCAGGAGCAAGGGGTGAAGTGTCTTGCCCAAGGACACAACGGACGTGACTAGGATGGTAGAAGGTGGGGATTGAACCCCAGTAACCAGCAACCCTCCGATTGCTGGCACAGCCACTCTACCAACTTCGCCACGCCGTCCCAATGAATCGATTTCATAAAATGTTCCTCTTTTGCTTTTAGTTAAGATTTCAACCAGTACTTAAATATGTTTTGTACCAAATCCGATTCAATTCTCATTGAGAGTCTAATGTGATGACCTCTGTTAAATTAAAATGGTAAACAAAAACTGACACAATCAAATCGAACAATTCGTTGGAATTCTGTAAACATTGGAAAAAGTAATGAAAACAAAAAATAACTGGGTTCAGAAGTTCAGAGTATATTCCTAATGGTATTAAATTTGATGACATCTATACACTATTAATATTGTAAAGTTGTGTTTGAGTAGACAACACCTTTAAATTGAGTTTTAAATGTCGCATGTGGGATAAAAACACATTACAAGAAATGCTGCATTTATTTTATTTTACCAACATTTTTTAAGTAAAAAAAAACCCCTGAAAATAAATTAGAAACATTTTAAAATATATATTTAAAAATAACCACATGCCATAATTTACAGTTTGGTTTATTATATAATTTAAACTAAAATAACCGATTTCATAAAATGTTCCACTTTTACAATTAATTGAGATTTCAACCAGTACTGTATTGTTTTTGTACCAAATCAGATCACATTCTCATTGAGAGTCTAATGTGATGACTTCTGTTAGATTCAAATCTCAAACAAAAACTGCGTTAATTAGATCAAATAAATCATTAAAATTCTTGAAAAATTGGAAAAAATCACAAAAACAGGAAACTGCGTTCAGAAGTTCAGAGCGTATATGGGACTGTTCAAAAATCTTCATTACAAAGTTTGAGTAATCGATCATTTTGCAAGTTTGAACTGTGTGTGTGTGTGTGTGCGTGCGTGTGCGTGCGTGTGTGTTCTTGTATTTCTACCCTTTTTTGAGACATCGACAAGGAAAAGTACCTTCCATATGAGGACCGGTGAACAAGTTAGGACCCAAATCATGGTCCCAATACGGAAAACCATTGCATCTAATAGAGAATGTCTCACTTGCACCCCTGGTGGTGAAATCTATCAAAATTAGGGTAGTACCAAAAAGGAGGATTTTTTCAAATTGACTGTGTGTCGGTTTTAAAAGTGCTCCCCCTCTAGTCAACATATGAAATAACAAGTGTGTGTAAACATTTGAAGTGCTCCACCTCTGGTCAACATATGAAATAACAAGTGTTTGAAATTGAAATGCGCCCCCTCTGGCCAAAATTAATTAAAAAAATAAATAAAATAAAAATATGTATATAGAGACATAATGTAATAACTTTAAGTAAATAATGAAGATTAGAAACCAATTACAAAAAAAAAAAAAAAAATACTCAAAGTTGACCTTTTTTATATTTTCATTGTATGTATATATTATTAATGTTGTAAATACAAATCTTTATGTATCTAGAAAGGGTGGTCCTAAAGAGGTAGGCATTTTTCGTGGGCCTCAAGAAGGTAACAAATACAAGAATGTGTGTGTAAGTATGTGCGTGCATACAATGATGTTTTTGTCACAGTACTGTGTGAGAACTCCCGACAGTGAGTTGTAATCCACGTGGCATCCCATCGGCTGCCGTTACACACCTCACCGTCTAATCTGAGGCTTAAAAAACGGGGGGATGGAAGAGTGCGAGAGGGAGAAAGTAAAACGGACCAAAAGGCTGTTTTGTGGGGGCCGCCTCGGGATGGAGACCATTCCCACACTAGATAGCGCTATCTATCTCACATGGGTCTTTTAAAGCGTAATACCTCCCCCGCCTCAAACCCGTCCCAGTGCCCCCCCCCCCCCCCCCCCCCCCCCCCCCCCCCACCGGTCCCCCTCGTGGGCTAATAATGCCAAAACTTGGCAGCAACAGTTTCCCATCAGAGAGCAGCAGAAGAAGCTTGGCACAGTGCGCTCTGAGACTGAATGAAAGAAACAACTAGAACAAACCCACCGGGTCACCTCGCCGTCTGCTGACATGCAACTTTAAACACAGAAAAGACCTTTTGTTTTCAACTCGGTGGAACATTTGAATGACTTCTTTTAATATAGCATGTGCCCGCTTGGGTGCCAGTGCTGCGGTACAGTGTGGCGTCTCTGCCCCCCCCCCCCCCCCCCCCCCCCCCACACACACACACACCCTCTCTTGTCATGGGGTGGGTTTCACCTTTTTGGCAAGCGCTCGCAATGCCATCAGATTATGCAAATCCATGGAGATGTCCCCCATTCAACACTACCTCCATTTAGGAGCGACATATCGGAGCCATAAGAGTCCCTTAGAAGGGGGGAAGGGTCAACGGCATGTCCGTTATAAATGAAAACATAATGAATAATGTACAAAAATATCCAACTGTGGTCACGCCCGTGCCTTTATCCGTCTTGTTTACGGGAACAAATTAAGAAAAACGCGTTTGTTATTCATGGTGGCGTGGAAAAAAAGAGCGAGCTTGTTAACTCGCACAATTAAGGCGTCATTTGCCAAGAGAAAGTGCGCTGCTTTGTTTTCAGGGGGACAAAAGGTTGCAAAAGGCAGTTCGGGCGAGGGTAGGTCGTCTTATGTCGCCGCGCCGCAACAAGGCCCACCTTTGTCAGCCGCACAGACGGTGTGACATCACTTAGAGCTCCGGGAAAATCAGGTGATTTGGCACGGTGGTGAAACAAAGGGCGGCGTACATACGTTGCACATAGATGAAGGGCTGTGTGTTAAATACAAGGTCAGTTTATTAATACACGGTGTGGCCGTGCAGCGGGTTTTTATGAACGAGGGCCTTTTTGTTCAAGCATGATGCCGTTCAATTTGACACAACATTAATAAATTATTCAAATTGCCAAGTTGTAAAAAGTAAAGGTGATGGAGCCTTTGAGTAACGACGCAATGCATTCCCTTGCAAGCGGAGAGCTGACCCGTCTGTGGACATTTTTAAAAGGCAGTTAAAAACATCAATCAATCAATCAATCAATCAATGTTTATTTATATATAGCCCTAAATCACAAATGTCTCAAAGGGCTGCACAAGCCACAACGACATCCTCGGTTTGGATCCCACATCAGGGCAAGGAAAAACTCAACCCAGTGGGATGACAATGAGAAACCTTGGAGAGGACCGCAGGGCGACCGGTGCAATGGACGTCGAGTGGATCTAACATAATATTGTGAAAGTCCAGTTCATAGTGGATCTAACATAATAGTGAGAGTCCAGTCCATAGTGGATCTAACATAATATTGTGAAAGTCCAGTCCATAGTGGATCTAACATAATATTGTGAAAGTCCAGTCCATAGTGGATCTAACATAATATTGTGAAAGTCCAGTCCAAAGTGGATCTAACATAATATTGTGAAAGTCCAGTCCATAGTGGATCTAACATAATATTGTGAAAGTCCAGTCCATAGTGGAGCTAACATCATATTGTGAAAGTCCAGTCCATAGTGGATCTAACATAATAGTGAGAGTCCAGTCCATAGTGGATCTAACAAAATAGTGAGAGTCCAGTCCATAGTGGATACAACATAATAGTGAGAGTCCAGTCCATAGTGGATCTAACATAATAGTGAGAGTCCAGTCCATAGTGGGGCCAGCAGGAGACCATCCCGAGCGGAGACGGGTCAGCAGCGCAGAGATTTCCCCAACCGATGCACAGGCGAGCGGTCCACCCCGGGTCCTGACTCTGGACAGCCAGCACTTCATCCATGGCCACCGGAACTGTGCCCCCCTACCACGAGGGAGAGGGGGGCAGAGCAGAAATGAAAAGAAACGGCAGATCAACTGGTCTAAAAGGGGGGTCTATTTAAAGGCTAGAGTATACAAATGAGTTTTAAGATGGGACTTAAATGCTTCTACTAAAAACATGTGTTAAAGCGTGCATTCAATTCATATCCCATTATCGTATTTTTTTATTATTTTATATATTATTAAAAAAAAAAGATCATCATATTAGGGTTGTACGGTATACCGATATTAGCATAGTACTGCGATACTAATGAAATATATTCGGTACTATACCGCCTCTGAAAAGTACCGGTCCACCAACCTCCCGTCGTCGTCACGTTGTGTCATTGCTGGTTTTACAAGCAGAGGAGCATGTTCGGCAGTGCACAATCACAGAGTACTTACAAGCAGACACAATGTGTAGACAGAAAAGGGAGAACGGACGCATTTTAGCTTAAAAACTAACGATAAAGGTGAAGTTATAACACTGAAACGCCCTCAGGAAGAGGTGCTTTAAGAAATGGCTAGCTAGCTAGCGGCTAAAGTCCAGCCCCAGTCAGCAGTGTTTTAGCTACTTCTAAATCACTAATCCTTGTCTCCATGGCGACAAATAAAGTAAGTTTCTTACAAGTATCATCCCTGCAGGACGAGGAATAGCTAAACATGCTTCACTACACACCGTAGCTCACCGGCGTCAAAATGTAAACAAACGCCATTGGTGGATCGACACCTGACATCCACTGTAATGATACCAAGTACAGTAGCGTATCTAGTCGATACTACTATGATTACGTCGATATTTTTTGGCATCACAACATCTTCTTTGGTTTTTAAAAAATATATTTTATGTTTACAAACTCAGGAAATATGTCCCTGAACACATGAGGACTTTGAATATGACCAATGTATGATCCTGTAACGACTTGGTATCGGATTGATACCCAAATTTGTGGTATCATCCAAAACTAATGTAAAGCATCAAACAACAGAAGAATAAGCGATTATTACATTTTAACAGAAGTGTAGATAGAACATGTTAAAAGAGAAAGTAAGTAAATGAACAAGTAGATTAATAATTAATTTTCTACCACTTGTCCTTAATAATTTTGACAAAATAATAAAATATAAATGACACAATATGTTACTGCATATGTCAGCAGACTAAATTAGGAGCCTCTGTTTGCTTGCTTAGTAATAAAAGACAAGTTGTTTTGTATGTTCACTATTTTATTTAAGGACAAACTTGCAATACGAAACATATGTTTAATGTACCCTAAGATTTTTTGTTAAAATAAAGCCAATAATGCCCTTTTTTGTGGTCCCCTTTATTTAGAAAAGTACCGAAAAGTATCTAAACATACCGGTATCGGGACAACACTAGTCTGTTCTAACATTTGTGTTTGACTCATATTGATGCCCGCTTTTGTTTATTTTTTTAAAGTACGAGGATGCAATGAGATTTCTTCATATTTTATCTAGAGATGTCCGATAATATCGGACTCCCGATATTATCGGCCGATAAATGTTTTAAAATGTAATATTGGATATTATGGGTGTCGGTTTCGAAAAGTAAAATGTATGACTTTTTAAAACGCCGCTGTACGGAGTGGTACACGGACGTAGTGAGAAGTACAGAGCGCCAACAAACCTTAAAGGCACTGCCTTTGCGTGCCGGCCCAATCACATAATATCTACGGCTTTTCACACACACAAGTGAATGCAAGGCATACTTGGTCAACAGCCATACAGGTCACACTGAGGGTGGCCGTATAAACAACTTAAACACTGTTACAAATATGCGCCACACTGTGAACCCACACCAAACAAGAACGACAAACACATTTCGGGAGAACATCCGCACCGTAACACAACAGAACAAATACCCAGAATCCCTTGCAGCACTAACTCTTCCGGGACGCTACATTATACACCCCCCGCTACCCCATGCCTCCCCCCACCTCAACACCGCCCCCCCCCCCCAACCCCGCCCACCTCAACCTCCTCATGCTCTCTCAGGGAGAGCATGTCCCAAATTCCAAGCTGCTGTTTTGAGGCATGTTAAACAAAATAATGCACTTTGTGACTTCAATAATAAATATGGCAGTGCCATGTTGGCATTTTTTTCAATAACTTGAGTTGATTTATTTTGGAAAACCTTGTTACATTGTTTAATGCATCCAGCGGGGCATCACAACACAATTAGGCATAATAATGTGTTAATTCCACGACTGTATCGTGGAATTCCGATATCGATTGATATCAGAATCGGTAATTAAGAGTTGGACAATATCGGATATCGGCAAAAAATCCATTATCGGACATCTCTAATTTTATCCCAAATGTCTTATTGTGCCATGTTCTGGGGACTGGCCACGAGATGTGTAGTGAAGCCTCTGTTGTCACTATATAAACAATCACTAAAGATATTTGACCAAAAACCAATGAAGCATCATCACTGCCATATTACCCAAAAATATAACATGAAGAGTTTTGATAATTTTATACATTTCACATTTTTAAGTGTCTTAATGGATTAGCCCCTGGTGTGTACCGGTACCAAAATATTAGTATCGGGACAACCCTAGATTGTAGTGAGTTGCAAACTTCCCTCACTGTTTATTTCCCTTCATCCATTACCACGTTAACTCGGCTCTTTCTCTTCCGTTGGAGGCTTAAAGTCGCCGCATGTGTGCGCCGTTCCCACCTTGGGCCTGAATGAGGAGAGCTCGTCCTTTCAGCTTCAACCGCTCTCATGTGTGAATGTTCCTTTAAGAAGCTGTTTACTCCTCTCGTAAAGACATAACGCTCCAGTGGCCAGAAGAGGATATGAAGTCTGACAACGTGAATTGGCAGAATGCAACATGAAGGTCTTTGCTGAGTGTGTGTGTGTGAGGTGTGTGTGAGGCACCTGACATACTTGACGCCCCGGCCTGAGGGGCCAAAACCCGAAATAAAACCCTGCCGGTCCTAATGTGCTCCCCGTGCGCTTGGCTGGACTCACGAGGGGCCGACGTGCCACGGCCACCCTTTTGTGTGGCCGGTTGACGGCTGCTCCGACGTATTTAGGGCCGGCCTGGGGGCGACCCCGGGGGCTTTGCGGGTCGCCCCCTGGGGTCACCCTGTGAGTAACCAATCCAGAGGGAGACAACTGAGATTGGCAGTCAGTCAAGTGACTGAATGAACCCCCGTGAAAGATCCAGCTTATAAATGTTGACGTGTGAATGTTGATAGTGTGACCCGACGCTTTTATTGTTTTCAAGGCCAGGGCTCTGCAGAGAGAGTCACCCGACACATGGAAACTCTAACCAACAATATATTATCATAGCCAATAACTTTAAAAAACTTTTTTGGTGGTGTAGGCGTGATTATCATGGTGCAGTGATGACCTCACAGTGACCCCTCACAGCAGGACATCATGTCGGACAACGTCTCGCTGCACAATACGTGTCAGGCGACTTCTGTGGAAGCAATACTTCGAAACATAACAGCATTTGATTTCATTCTTATTAAAGTGTAAAAGTAAGTTAACCCCTCCAACATCCCAAGGATTTATAGACTAAAAAATTAATTTGTCCCATCAGACTGTACAACTCCTCTCTGGGGGGAAGGTACTGGGATGACAGGGGATGCAAAACAATAACAATTCTGAAATAAACTGCAACAAAAAACAGTGCAATGCATTTTCATAACATGGTCACTACAGCCTACTTTCTCTTGTTATATTCTTATTTTTACTGTTATATTTTAATTCTTAATGTTGCTTTTTATTTTTATTCTTATTGTCATATTTTCTATTTTATTTCCATTTATACCCCCATTATTTACTTTTTAAATTCGGTCTCAATTCTGTACCTATTCAGTGGCCCAGTGGTTAGAGTGTCCGCCCTGAGATCGGTAGGTTGTGAGTTCAAACCCCGGCCGAGTCATACCAAAGACGATAAAAATGGGACCCATTACCTCCCTGCTTGGCACTCAGCATCAAGGGTTGGAATTGGGGGTTAAATCACCAAAAATAATTCCCGGGCGTGACCACCGCTGCTGCTCACTGCTCCCCTCACCTCCCAGGGGGTGAACAAGGGGATGGGTCAAATGCAGAGGACACATTTCACCACACCTAGTGTGTGTGTGTGTGACAATCATTGGTACTTTACACTGCTGCTGCAATTTTAATTTTCCTGAGGGAACTCTCCTGAAGGAATCAATAAAGTACTATCTATCTATCTATCTATCTATTGGTATCTGTACCAAAATGTATTTCGATACTTTTCTAAATGAAGGGGATCACAAAAAAAGGTATTAATGGCTTTAATTTAACAAAAAAATCTTACGGTACATTAAACATATGTTTCTTTTTGAAATCGAAGAACAATTTTGGCCTTAAATAAAATAGTGAACATACTAGCCAACTTTTTTTTAGTAATAAGTAGGGTTGTTTGGTATACCGGTACTCGGTGGCCTAGTGGTTAGAGTAGGGGTCTCAAACTCAATTTACCTGGGGGCCACTGGATGCAGAAACTGGGTGAGGCTGTGCCGCAAGAAACCCCCCCCCCCCCCCCCCCCCCCCCCCCCCCCCCCAACTGATGTGTGTGTGTGGGGGGGGGGGGGGGTAATTTTGGTACTGGTACCGGTACCAAAATATTGGTATCGGGACAACACTAGTAGTAAGTAAGTAAGCAATTTAAGGTTTTATATTATTTAGCCAGCGGTAGCAGGGAGGTGTAAAATAGGTAAACGAGTTAAAGAAGACGAGTACTAATGAGTCTTAATTGATTTAGTAAAAAAAAACTCACAAGTTTGGGTCCCTGTCCATAAGCTGTGTGCTTCTAAGGATGACCTTTTTGAAGAACGGACTCTGATATTAACAAAAGGAACAATAATGAAATACAAAACTATGTCTGTCTGTAAATAAATAAATAAATAATAATGACTTGTTCATGACGTGCTCGTCTCTAATAACAAGTGATAACGTATACTACCTGTCAGCTGGTGGCTAGTGGCTAACAGCTAGCACAGTCCACACCACTGCCTTGGAATGTATTTTATTTGATAAACAGCATTAAAAGAAAGTTGTCCAGACATGAACTCAAGTTCTGCAGCAGGTGAAATCACTTATTTTCAAATCATTTTTGCAACAGTGTTCTCAACCAGTGGGTCTTAAACTTTTTTCACCAAGTACCTCCTCAGAAATCACTTGGCTCTCCAAGTACCGCCATAGTGACCAACATGAAAGTACAGTAGAGTAGTAGGCCTAAGTATTCATTAAAAACAAACCAAACGTTTTATTTAACTTGTATATTTAATATTTTGGCCACTGTAACATTGCACACAGTTTGAACAGTAACACTGTGTTTGAATGTAGGAAAATAAAACACTGTACAAAAATAATGATAGAATAAGATGAATTGCACATGAAAGATAAAGTACCTAGATGGAGCCTGTGTACCACTCACTGCTCTGAACTATCTCCAGAAAGACTTGGTAAAAAAATAACCAACCTTTGAAAAACGTAATCGTCCTTCCATCCATCCATCCATCTTTTTCCGCTTATCCGAGGTCGGGTCGCGGGGGCAGCAGCCTAAGCAGGGAAGCCCAGACTTCCCTCTCCCCAGCCACTTCGTCCAGCTCCTCCCGGGGGATCCCGAGGCGTAATCATCCTGTATCTACAAAATAAAATTATGCGTCCTGTATTCATTTTCACAATTTGTCCCGTATTACTGTGAGAATCAAACATATTTAAAAATATGGGCCGCCCCTGGCTAAAATGAGGCCCTAAGAAAAATTGTGTCGGGTGGCCCTTCATTTGTATTTCTATCCACACTTTTATATCTACGTGAAACATTTTTTATCCGTTTTAAATCAAACTTTAATTTAATGTTGATGCATGAGATAGGCTCCAGCACCCCCCGCAACCCAGAAAGGGACAAGCGGTAGAAAATGGATGGATGGATGCATGTTTTTTGTACTACTGCTTTGAAGTTTCCCGCTTCACTCTATCGCAGATTTTTTTGGAGTTGCTTTTTTACGCATCCACACACTAGGGCCAATTTAGTGTTGCCAATCAACTTATCCCCAGGTGCATGTCTTTGGAGGTGGGAGGAAGCCGGAGTACCCGGAGGGAACCCACGCAGTCACGGGGAGAACATGCAAACTCCACACAGAAAGATCCCGAGCCCGGGATTGAACCCAAGACTACTCAGGACCTTCGTATTGTGAGGCAGATGCACTAACCCCTCTGCCACCGTGAAGCCCGTTTTCAAGCATAATAATGTCTAAATTAATTTAAAATATCAACACTGCAATGAGGTGGCGACTTGTCCAGGGTGTACCCCGCCTTCCGCCCGTGTGCAGCCGAGATAGTCTCCAGCACCCCCTGCGACCCTGGAAGGGACAAGCGGTAGAAAATGGATGGATGGATGGAAAAACAGTACCACTTGAGTAGTAATGACCACTTGATGAGTCCAAAACCAATCAGAGCACGTTGTTCAGTACCATGGCCACTGATTGGCTCAACTTCAGGCAGCATTACTAAGTTATATTATGATTTTAAAAACATATTTAGAACCTAAACTGTTGTTTCACACTGTAGCTATGAAAATATTACATTTCTGATTCCTATTTCGCGGAAATTCCTTTACAACTATCAGGCCAGAACCAATTAATAACGAGGGTAGTGGGTACACTGTAAAATAAATTCATAGAAAATAAATTGTTCAATATATATATATATATATATATATATATATATATATATATATATATATATATATACATACAGATATATTTGTGTACAAAATAACAAATTTGACATTGTTAAAATATACATTTGAAAACCTTAGTATATCCAAACATAGTATATCTACCATATATATATATATATATATATATATATATATATATATATATATATATATATATATATATATATATATATATATATGTATATATATATATATATGTATATATATATATATATGTATATATATATATATATATGTATATATATATATATATATATATATATATATGTATATATATATGTATATATATATATGTGTATTAGAGATGCGCGGATAGGCAAATATTTTATCCGCAACCGCATCAGAAAGTCGTCAACCATCCGCAATCCACCCGATCTAACATTTGATCAGAACTGCATCCGCCCGCCATCCGCCCGGTATATCTAATATAGACGATGCAAGGCATTAGTGAGGCACCTGCCAACTACTCCGGTTTTCCCGTAATTCGTACGGTTTTCATCAACCTATTTCGGGTTACGGGTGCAGTGATAAAAAATACGTTTTTTCTTTAATTTAAAAAAAAAAGGGTGAAAACTACGCGAATTGCACCTTGTGCAGACAAGATTTTTCGATCGGACACGGAGGAATTAGCGATGTAAAAGACCACTTTGGGACAAAAAAACACAAGTCTAATGCCGTTGCTAGCGATACAAGTGGAAAACTTTCAACGTTTTTTGTCGCCCAAACAGATTCTTTGGATGTGATAAATGCCGAAGTTTTATTTACGGAGGCAATAATTGAGCATGGACTTCCAATCGCACTGGCTGATCACATGGGACAGTTACATGTTTGTAATGCAACCTTTAAAAATCATTACGCGGTGATCGCGGTCCCAAAAATAAACTTTTCTTGCATGATAATGTCCAGAGAAATTCGCTTTATATTACTATAGAGTCCTTTTAACGAATGAGTTTGATGGTTTCACAAACCTTAAATGAAAGAAGTCCTTTCTTCTCCTGCACCTGCATGCACTTTGGCCTTGCTTCCTGTGTGGTGCGCAATCCTGTCGGCTGTATTTCACAGCACGACATACTGTTAAAAGTGTTTATACTATTTATGCTTTCAAGTCCAAGTTGAAGAAATCTTGTTAAATGTTGACAGCATAACTACCAAAATACAGAAGTATGTCCCTAATATTTTTGCAGTGCTATTTCTGTTGAAAAGTTAAAATGATTACATTAGAGATGTGATGTGCCACTTTTCAAAGTGTCTGATGGCTTAAATTAATTTTCATTAATTTTTCATATTTTGAATTCTTTTGAAAGGCTTACAAAAAAACTACATTTGAATTGTAATTCCATGCTATTGACAGGACTATTAATTTTAATGAAGTTAGCTTACCAAGTTTACAGTATGATAATTGTGATAGAAATGTGAATTTCGGGGGGTGGCGGGCAGGTAAGCTGCTTACCTGCTGCGCGTGACGCCGGCCGCGGCGAAGGCGGACGAGGCGGGGTGTCGGTGCGGTGGGCGCGGTAGTGACCCTGGACATGCGTCGGGCCCTTCTCGCGGATCGCCTCAGCTACGGCTCCCGGTGGGGCCCTCTCGGGAGAAGGGGCCTCGGTCCCGGACACCGGCGAGGCGTCCCTTCTCCGCTCCGTAAAAGTGTCCATCTCTTTTCTTTTCTTTTTCTTCTGTTGTGGCATATGCAGCAGGTGCCTGCTCGTTTTTCGTATGTGGGTAACAACATTTAACTATGTGTATATATTTCCGAATTGGTTTAACTGCCACCCGCAAAAAAAAAAAAAAAAAAAAAAAAAAATCTAATTGATCCGCCCGACCCGACCCGCACGCGGATAAAATCTTATTTTTTAAAATTTCATCCGCCCGATCCGCGGATAATCCGCGGACTCCGCGGTTGTGCCCGCAAACCGCGCATCTCTAATGTGTATATATATTAGGGCTGTATATATAAGGGCTGGGCGATATGGCCTTTTATTAATATCTCAATATTTTTAGGCCATATCACGATACACGATATATATTGCAATATTTTGCCTTAGCCTTGAATGAACACTTGATGCATATAATCACAGCAGTATGATGATTCTATGTGGCTACATTAAAATATTCTTGTTCACACTGCATTAATATATGCTCATTTTAAACTTTCATGCAGAGAGGGAAATCACAACTAAGTCAATTTACTAAAAGTGTATTTATTAAACAGTTATTAAGCAGTGGCACAAACATTCATGTCATTTCCAAAACAGAAAGTGCAAGCTTGTTAGAGACATTTTAAAACAAGCTATGAGTGCACTTTTGTGCATGATGTCACTAAGATAACATATCAAAACAACACTAAATTAAAGTGCACTTTTTGTACAGAACGCCACTACAATAGTTAAAAACAAATAAAGTGCACTTTTGTGCATGATGTCACACAAGATATTTCAATAACTGTCAAATAAAAATGAGCTGCATAATAGTAATAATGGTTGCTTGGGCATTTTGTGGGTGTGGCACCGAACGGAGATGTTGACATGCAGTTTCAAGCACTCTTCATTCTCTAGCGGGTGACTTTTCAAATGATGCTACAAATTAACAGTGCCGTATTACCACTCGCACCGCTCCGTTAGCATCACAGCTAATGTTACCCATGTAGTTACCTCTCTGCTCGGGGAGGGCGTATGACGTTGCACGCGTGACGTATGTAAGAAGGTGCGCTTGTTTTTATGTCTCTGTGAGAAGGAGAGACAAGAAAGAGTGGTAAACGCATGTAGTGTAATGCCCGCAGCTAAAAGCAACTGTGTGAAAATGTATACTTTGAATATCACGATATAGTCATTTTCTATATCGCACAGAGACAAACCCGCGATATATCGAGTGTATCGATGTATCGCCCAGCCCTAATATAATATATACATATATATATATATATATATATATATATATATATATATATATATATATATATATATATATATATATATATACTGTATATATATACATGTACATATATATATATATGTACATACATATATATATATATATATATATATATATATATATATATATATATATATATATATATATATATATATATATATATATATATATATATATATATATATATGTATATATATATATATATATATATATATATATATACACTCACATAAATATATATACGTATCTAATCTGAGCATGTGCTGCAGGGTTGCTGGGTTCTTTACTCCTAAGTGTGCTTGCTGTGCGAGTGGAGGTAAGTATCCTAGGTGACTGTTGTTCAGTGTTTGGTGTAATATGTTGTGTAAAGTATTTCTATCAATAGTTGTTTGCAGTTTTGATAATATATTTGAACTGTGTTGTATATGATATTGTAACCATATAGTACGTGACATTCAAGTGAATGGCATGAAATCGTTAAGCTACTTTACTGAGCATTTTTTTAATGGCAGAAAAAACGGGCTTCCATATATTATAGTGCACAAAATCTTACACATTTTGTGTCAACCAAATTTTTTTTTATAAGTGTAATGTTTTTAGCAGCTGGGACTCACAAATCCTTCGCATTGATTTGCTGATGGAAGCTCAGCTGCTCCCATCAGCAGAGAGCCAAATAGTACACAAAAGAGTGTTGTTTTCTTACTAATAGCCATTAGCAAAACAAACAAGAGCTTAAAGAGCAACATTGAGACGTGCAGACGTAGTTGGCAGCTCCTTCTGCCTCTGTGCCAGAGTGTGGCTTCAATGGACTGCAAGTCTGCTAACTGAAATCTTATATGTACAGTACAAACATGTAATATAGAATGTGCATTATATTTTTTGGAAGAAATATGCTTATAAGTCACACAAACACAATTCTGACATTTTCAAAGCAGTTCCAGCAACTTGTGTGAGACAACTTGCTTTTTCTTTGGCAAGCAGTGAAGTTTGTCAAGAAGAGACACAATCGAGCCACACAGGTTGACTGACGAGTTCAAAGATGGACAAAACAAATTACATTTACCTGTCTGTAGTCTTTTTTGTGTGTATTTGTCCTTTTAAAGTTTTTTTTTTTTTTTTTAAATCTGTACTTTTATTTAGTAAAAGTATTGGATTAAATCAGATGCGTTTATTTTCATTGCACACAAACACCATGAAACGTAGGTCAGAGTTCCACATGAATTTCCAGCAAGATTAGGACATGTTAAAATAAATACTATAAATATAGAAATAAAAGGTCCTCAAGATATGTTAAACATTTAAGAACATATATTGGAATATGGGATCCATTTTTAAATTTGTTTTAACTATTAAATGAAGCAAAAATATGACTTATTTTATATTTGTGGAAAATATTGGACACAGTGTGTTGTCAAGCTTATGAGATGCGATGCAAGTGTGACACTATTGTTAATTTAAAAACTTTTTTTTTTAATGTTTTTATTTTTTATAAATGTCTGTAATGATAATGTCAATGAGGGATTTAAATCACTGCTATGTTGAAATTGTTATTAATATTGATACTGTTGTTGATAATACTCATTTTTGTCTCACTGCTTTTGGTGTCATGATCTGTGGTCCGAATCATGTTTTTGTTATGTTAGTTTTAGACTCCACTAGTTCCTGTTTTTGTGCACCCTTGTTTGTTTTAGTTACCATGGCGACTTATTAGTTTCACCTGCCTCTGGTGTTCGGGACACGCACCTGCTCTAATCAAGAGACCATTATTTAAGCCTGTCTTCGTTCTGGCGTCATTGCTTGTTTCATGCGATACCATAGTTCATGCTGCTCGTTTTCATGTCCGATTCCAAGTTTATGCTAGTTGTTCGATTCATGCCGTGTCCACATAAGTGTTAGCTGTTTCATGCCACAGTAAGTCTTGTTTGTTCCATGCCATAGTCCATGTTAAGTGTTTAGCTTCTATGTTTCCTGCGTTAAGTTGTTTTTGTTCGTTAGCTTCTCGTGTGAACGGCACTCTTTTCTTTTGTTTGGTTCCGGTCTTTGTGATGCGTAGGATTAATTGAGAAAATAAATATGTTCCTACCTGCAAGTCTTGTCCGGAATAGTCCGTTTGCATCCCGGGAGAACAAACCTCGCAGTAAGCTGCGACCCCCCCGTTATGACATTTGGATTGTTTTGTGTCACATGTGTGTGTCCTCTCAATTGCTCTGTTGATTGCTATTCTGAATGTTGCTGGGTCGGGTTTGGTTTTGGAATTGGAATTGCATTAGATAGATGGATAGATAGATATTACTTTATTGATTATTATTATGGTATTGTTGTGTATTGTTTTGTTGGATTGATAAAAAAATAAAAAAATAAAATAAAATAAAATGTAAGAATGCTTAAAATTCTAGCAAGTATAACAATATAAATGTTATTTGTATGTATACATATATGCATATATATATATATATATATATATATGTTTGTATATACAGTATGTATATATATATGTTTGTATATACAGTATATATATATATATATATATATATATATATATATATATATATATATATATATATAGGTCGGTTGGTAGAGTGGCCGTGCCAGCAACTTGAGGGTTCCAGGTTCGATCCCGGCTTCCACCATCCTAGTCACATAATTCACTTCACTATATATATATGTGTGTATATATATATATATATATATATATATATATGTGTGTGTGGGAAAAAAAATCACAAGACTACTTCATCTCTACAGGCCTGTTTCATGAGGGGTTCCCTCAATCATCAGGAGATTTTAATAGAAACATTCACATACCATGGTTTATATAGGGCACAGAACGGGTAGGTACAGGCAGGCGTAGGGGCGTGGTGATTGGCTCATATGTTACCTAGGAGGTTTTTCCGTCTGTGACGGCATGCTGATACAATTTTGCTGTAGTATACAGAACTCAGCAAGCACATTTGGAACCTCAAAGACAATAATGTTGAATATTCAATAACATGGCAAATTCTTGCATCCAGCACACCTTACAACAGTGGTAATAAAAGATGCAACCTATACTTAAAAGAGAAACTGTTTATTATATAGCACCCAGACCTGTCATCCCTCAACAAGCGCAGCGAAATTGTATCAGCATGCCGTCACAGACGGAAACACGTCCTAGGTAACACATGAGCCAATCACCACGCCCCTACGCCTGCCTGTATCTACCCGTTTTGTGGCCTATATAAACCATGGTATGTGAATGCTTCTATTAAAATCTCCTGATGATTGAGGGAACCCCTCATGAAACAGGCCTGTAGAGATGAAGTAGTCTTGTGATTTTTTTTCCCACACATACATATATTGCGCTCTACCACGGTATCGAGCACTATTTTTTGGATAATCTAATTAAGACATATACATATATATATATATATATATATATATATATATATATATATATATATATATATATATTAATTACACATTGTACTTTCCTACATTTTAAATTGTAGTCTAAGGGCCTGATCTACTAAGATCCAAACAACAAAGTGTGCAAACCTTAAAATAGGGTGTATTATTCGTGGGCGTGTTGCTTGTGATCTACTAAGACTGCGTGTGCAACTGATAACTGGTTCAGGCCGCCTTATTTAAATGAGGTTTTTGCGTGCACTACGCCGTTTTCACCATGGAGAAACTCTCATTTCATTCATGCGCCTACCTGTGCCGTTATGCTTTGCTTTCAAACAAGCAGCAGACATGGACCACTTTCAATGGGCATTTTAGAACCATTTCCAAGGGACAGTGTCAGTTTTCGCGGGACATCTGCAGCCAGGGGGACCTCAGGAGGATTACGGCGGTGCTGCCCGACAAGGAGCCCCCCGCTCGTGGGCAGAAGACACCCACAGATAACGCCGTGAAAGGGCTGCTAACTCCTTTTCTCTGCAACACCGCCACATTTCTGAGAGGAGGAAAAGACCAAGAAAAAGACTAACAAGATGCACATTTTTACATTGAAAACTGTTATTGTTCACCTCCTAATCTGGCCCACCATCTGAGAAGTGGGCTGCCCTAAAGAGCCCGGAGGAGGAAGAGGAGGAGGAGGAGGAGGGCGCTTGGCTTTAAGGAGAAGGGATCAGTTGGGAAGTGCAGAATAGATGTTCCTTTTTTCCTCCATGGGAGGAACTTTGTATTTGACCGTTGTTTGTATGTGTCTTTGAGCGGCCTGATCCCCGTGGGCCCGCGTGGGCACGGAGACGGGCTCTTCTCCCCGGTCCGACGCTGGGACCTGGGCCTCCTCTCGCCCACAGCTGCAGCTCAGCGGATTAGCCGTCGTCCACAAGGCAACATTACACAAGTAGCCTTTGAACAAAAGTCATGGATACTATTAATGATATGGTAATCCGTAATGGAGCTACCTCCCAGTAGTGATTATACTGACATGGGAAGAATGTCCGAGATTCCCCGATCGCAAGTCGCCAAACAACACTGGGACTATTGTTGGCAGGCCCGCACCTACAACATGCACGGACATGGGCCGGCTAACACACACTCACACACACTCACACACACACACACACACACACGCACACACACACACACAATCGTGTATTTCTTACCTTCTTGAGACCTTTGAGAAATGCCTACCTCTTTAGGACCACCCTCTCTAGATATCTAAAGATTTGTATTTACAACATGAATAATATATACATACCGTATTTTCCGCACTATAAGGCGCACCGGATTATAAGGCGCACCTTCAATGAATGGCCTATTTTAAAACTGTGTTCATATATAAGGCGCACCGCATTATAAGGCGCAGAGAATAGACGCTACAGTAGAGGTTGGGGTTGCGAGACCTGTTGTGGCTCAATATTGGTCCATATATAAGGCGCACCGGATTATAAGGCGCACTGTCAGCTTTTGAGAAAATTGGAGGTTTTTAGGTGCGCCTTATAGTGCGGAAAATACGGTACTATGCAACTATAAAAAAAAAGGTAAGCTTTTAGGTACGTGTACCTTCCGTTCATTCTATTTCCAATTTAGAAACGCAAATCAAAAAACAAAGTTAGTCACGTTTTTCGATTTTTACTATTTGAAAACAAACAAAAAAAGGTTGATTTTCAGTCAAATATTGCCAGAGGGGGAGCACTTTTAAAACAGACACACAGTCAACTTTTTGGGACCGCCCTAATTTTGATAGATTTCACCACCAGGGTGCAAATGAGACATTCTCTATTAGATGCAATGGTTTTCCGTATTGGGACCATGATTTTGGTCCTAACTTGTTCACCGGTCCTCATATGGAAGGTACTTTCCCGTGTTGATGTCTCAAGAAGGGTAGAAATACAAGAACACACACACACACACACACACACACACTGCCCTCTGCTTTCTTGACACCCTTCCCTCCACCCCGATCACCCTATGAATAAAAATGAAACACCGCCCCCCCACACCCACCTCCTAAAAAATGGATACATAGTGACGAGAGGGAGGGACTGGGTGGGCGCGTAGGGGAGGAAAAACAAAGTGTCGTGGTCGGGATCAGCCGGGGATTTCTCCCTATGTGGTTCCCACACGGAGACGGATCCCTCCTCTCCCAGTCTCTCGGCCCGTCCCCACTCGGACCACACAAACACTCAATGATTCCACGATTAATCTGGAGGCTTGACTCACTGCTCTCCTTTTCACTCGCTGTGGCCTACAAGGCTCCACGGAGGAGGTTTTTGGTGTGGGGATGGAGGGGGGCACTGTTTGACTGAGTAAATGTTCTCTGTTGGACCAACTGGAGCACAGCAGGGACAGAACAGCGCTTTTAACCCTCAACCTGTTTTTTTAATTCATTGTTCAACACGGAAGTAGATACTCTGCGGAGGAGTCGATCAGGCCGTGATCTTCAGGACTTTGCTGGTCGATCCCGAAAAAAATATTAGGAGTAATAAATCATATCATATCTTGCCGATTGTATTGTGCCATATGTCCCGGCAAGAAATCTGCGTTTAAAGAACTCCGGTTTATTAGTGATTCCCAGAGCCCAAAAAAAGTCTGCGGGCTATAGAGCGTTTTCTATTCGGGCTCCAGTACTATGGAATGCCCTCCCGGTAACAGTTAGAGATGCTACCTCAGTAGAAGCATTTAAGTCCCATCTTAAAACTCATTTGTATACTCTAGCCTTTAAATAGACCCCCTTTTTAGACCAGTTGATCTGCCGTTTCTTTTCTTTTCTGCCTCTGTCTCCCTTGTGGAAGGGGGGGCACAGGTCCGGTGGCCATGGATGAAGTGCTGGCTGTCCAGAGTAGGGACCCGGGGTGGACCGCCTTTCGAATAAAGCTAATCTTATTCAATGTAGAATTAGCTAGTATTGTTGTCAATCAAATGTATTACATTTGTGATATCGAATGCTGCATTTGTTTTAGAAAACAAAAATGTCCAGTGCACAATAACTAAATAAAAGCAAAATCTACCATTGACTTCCAATTCAATCTTTTTGGTTTTGCCCTAAAAGCTTTCTTGTATCCAGAGACTTACTCCCTTACTTTGTAAACAATAACAAAAATGACCCCCAAAAAAGAGCTATTTAGTCACTTTTAGTACTGTTAATATACTAATGTTATACTAAATATAGATAGTATCGACACTCCTACTTTACATTGACGCTTTAGCGGTTAGCTTCCGGTGTCGTCATGCTCGGTGTGTGTGTGTGTGTGTGTGTAGCATGCTTAGCCATTCCTTTTTTCTCCACTCCTCCAGTGATAATGCTAATTGGAAGAAACTTTATTTTATGTTTATTTTCTGCCATGGTGATGAGGATTAGCATCTTAGAAGCGGCTTCGCACTGTGGCTAGACGACACGTTTGTTGTGGCTTGCTCATAAATTGGAGCTGGTGTTCTGGCAACTCCTAACAATGAATATGGAAACGTAATTTAATGTACCGTATTTTTCGGACTATAAGTCGCAGTTTTTTTCATAGTTTGGCCGGGCTCCAGTGCGACTTATACATACTTGCCAACCCTCCCGAATTTTCCGGGAGACTCCCGAAATTCAGCGCCTCTCCCGAAAACCTCCCGGGACAAATATTCTCCCGAAAATCTCCCGATTTTCAGCCGGAGCTGGAAGCCACGCCCCCTCCAGCTCCAGGCGGACCTGAGTGAGGACAGCCTTTTTTCATGACGGGAGGACAACAGGGTGACAAGAACTAAATCATCCAGACTAGAGATAAATTGTATTATTATGTTTATCTTACCTAAAAATAGATATATTTATTAATTAAATAAATAAATACATTTTTACTATATTTTGCCAAAAACATCAAAATTAATTGTATTTTTCTTTGTATTTTTTCCTGACTCCTTATTACATCCAGCCATAGAATTATACATTAAAATAAACATATTTGAAATAATTGATTTTAAATTATCATAATAATTCATTTAAAATGACCATATTTAATTATTAAAATAATTGCTTGTTTATCAACAACTTTAGCATTTTATTCATTACATTTTGAAACTCTCAGAAGCCAAGTTATGTTATATTCCTTAAGATTTATTTATGCAAGTTTGAAGTATCAATTATCCAAACACAGTTTTGTTTGCATAATTTCAAGATGTAGATATCTATCTATATGTAACAGTCACTGATCTGCGTTGTGTATCTTGTAGTGAGGCGCACACACAGGAGTTGAATCATGGAGGATTTATTCACCTTTTTTTGAATAGAAACAAAAACAACGGGGCGTCACACACAGTCAACAGCAAAAAGGATCTCCCTCCACAGCTCCGAGCGTCAGTGCTCACTCTATTCAATTATGTATGCTTAATGTGGAAATAATAATAATAATAATAAATAAAATAATAATAATAATAATGAAAAGGTAAATAAAGCATAAATCTCAAGTAAATTAATTAAATAAAACACAGTATATGAAATATATACTTCAGCAAATAACAATATATATATAGAAAAATGATCCTTAATATGTGCAGCTATACACCTCATCTTTCCCACCCACATCAACTCTTTTTATATTTTTTATACAATAAACTATGCCAAAAAAAACTCATAACACACATACCTTTTTTTGAATAGAAACAAAAACAACGGGGCGTCACCCACAGTCCACAGCAAAAAGGATCTCTCTCCACTAAAGAATAAAGAAGAAAATAATACACACTCATATTAATGCTAGAGCGGCACACAAGATGTCCACACAGACACACAGCAGAGCCCCTGACCCGTGCGTAAACTTACGAGATCAGGAAACCCCACAACAACTGCCGCTAGCAATAAGCTAATCCACACATCATTTAGCATACAAAAGTCTTTTTTTTTCAACAATTCAACAACCAACATTCAGGAATTCGACCCGCATGCCTCCCAACAAGTCACAAGACAGTGCGCATTCCCACAAAACACTTTTAAGAACGACAACCAAAAAGTCTATAAAAAAACAAAGGGAGAGAGACATAAACGTGACTTACCAGCTCCGAGCGTCAGTGCTCATTGAAGCTGGTCACAAAGGTGCAACGCCAAATCACCCCCCAGGGAAACAAAAAGGTATGTAATGGAAAATAATAGAGTGGAACCTATTTACAATGAGAAACACTTTTGGGGAAGTTCACCACAAAAAATGATGTGAATAAATGACCAAAATTAAAATAAAATAGAATAAAATTTAGCTCGGCTAAATATATATATATATATGAAATACTTGACTTGGTGAATTCTAGCTGTCAATATACTCCTCCCCTCTTAACCACGCCCCCAACCACGCCCCATCCCACCCCCGACCACGCCCCCACCCCCCACCTCCCGAAATCGGAGGTCTCAAGGTTGGCAAGTATGGACTTATATGATTTTTTTCCTTCTTTATTATGCATTTTCGGCATGTGCGACTTATACTCCGGTGCGACTTATACTCCGAAAAATACGGTAAATGTAATAGTTTCTGCTGGAATAACTCTCCACTTCTTTCTTTAAAATACCAGGAGAGTGGAAAAACAAGTTGCCTCTAAATATTGAAGGTTATATCATTTACAGTACATCTGATTTATGACACCTAAAGACTTCCTTCCAAAGTTCGCGAATAAATAGATCTGATCAAAATAGTATCAATCTCACAGAGATCCCAGAGTCATTTTAAGAGATCATGAGGAAGCGTGACGTAGCAGGAGTAACCATAGATCTCTTCCCCATCAACAACAATGCTAATCAAGCAGACTTTGTGACAGCCAACATCGATTACCCTGTGCAAATCTATGATCCAGGACCTTTTAATTTTGAGCCCGAACACAAAGGGGATGAGCAAAAAGTTTAAGAAGCCGAGTGATGGGTGCAGTTTCGTTTTGACACTAACTTCCTTGGCATTGCTAGGTGCTAAACATACAAACTAACAATATCAAACCAGAATAAAACAAACACTTACTGTACAATTTCCACTCTCGCTGGGATGCCGACCGACGCGACGCTAGCATAATTCCGTTTAGGTAAATGTTCAATCGCAATCCTCAAGAAGGGTTAAAAAATGTTCCTACAGGAAGCTTCTTTTGGGGTCTTTTTCCCCATCTCGGGGGATGTCAAAGTCCACCAGCCTGTCAGACCATGGCCACATTCGTCTACTAGAAGGTGAGAGATGCATGAATTACAATCTAGAATTTACTTTTAGCATGTTTGAGACGAAGCAGAAGCAGCCGTCGGCTCAGTGTGTCAACAATAGCATTGTAAACCAGCATTAGCTCACTGCTATCAATGCGCCGCTATAATAGGCCGTCTGCGTTAGCGCTTATAATAACAATATCACACATATATGGTTAATTTTCAGGTTGTGACATGTAAATGGCGTATTGTTGGCGGTTTATGGATGTTTTTAGAGAGTATAATGAGCGCAACAGAGGACCCTCGATCTGTTGAATCAATTGTTGGCTATTTATTTACAACTTTACTTTAATCTAGAATTTACTTTTAGCAAGTTTGAGACGAAGCAGAAGCAGCCGTCGGTTCAGTGTGTCAACAATAGCACCAGCATTAGCTCACTGCTGTCAATGCGCCGCTATAATAGGCCGTCTGCGTTAGCGCTTATAATAACAATATCACACATATTTTGTTAATTTTCAGGTCGTGACATGTAAATAGCGTATTGTTGGCGGTTTCTGGATGTTTTTAGAGAGTATAATGAGCGCAACAGAGGACCCTCGATCTGTTGAATCAATTGTTGGCTATTTATTTATTACTTGACTTTAATCTAGAATTTACTTTTAGCAAGTTTGAGACGAAGCAGAAGCAGCCGTCGGCTCAGTGTGTCAACAATAGCAGCGTAAGCTAGCATTAGCTCACTGCTATCAACGCGCCGCTAAAATTGTCCATTTGCGTTAGCGCTTATAACAAAATCAATCATATTTGGTTAATTTTCAGGTCGTGACATGTAAATGGCGTATTGTTGACGGTTTCTGGATGTTTTTAGAGAGTATAATGAGCGAAAAAGAAGACCCTAGATCTGTTTAATCAATTGTTGGCTATTTATTTACTACTTTACTTTAATCTAGAATTTACTTTTAGCATGTTTGAGACGAAGCAGAAGCAGCCGTCGGCTCAGTGTTTTAACAATAGCAGCGTAAGCTAGCATTAGCTCAATGCTATCAATGCGCCGCTAAAATTGTCCATTTGCGTTCGTGCTTATAACAAAATCACTCATATTTGGTTAATTTTCAGGTTGTGACATGTAAATGGCGTATTGTTGACGGTTTCTGGATGTTTTTAGAGAGTATAATGAGCGCAACAGATGACCCTCGATCTGTTGAATCAATTGTTGGCTATTTATTTACTACTTTACTTTAATCTAGAATGTACTTTTAGCAAGTTTGAGACGAAGCAGAAGCAGCCGTCGGCTCAGTGTTTTAACAATAGCAGCGTAAGCTAGCATTAGCTCACTGCTATCAATGCGCCGCTAAAATTGTCCATTTGTGTTCGCGCTTATAACAAAATCACTCATATTTGGTTAATTTTCAGGTCGTGACATGTAAATGGCGTATTGTTGATGGTTTATGGATGTTTTTAGAGAGTATAATGAGCGCAGCAGAGGACCCTCGATCTGTTGAATCAATTGTTGGCTATTTATTTACTACTTTACTTTAATCTAGAATTTACTTTTAGCAAGTTTGAGACGAAGCAGAAGCAGCCGTCGGCTCAGTGTGTCAACAATAGCACCAGCATTAGCTCACTGCTGTCAATGCGCCGCTATAATAGGCCGTCTGCGTTAGCGCTTATAATAACAATATCACACATATTTTGTTAATTTTCAGGTCGTGACATGTAAATAGCGTATTGTTGGCGGTTTCTGGATGTTTTTAGAGAGTATAATGAGCGCAACAGAGGACCCTCGATCTGTTGAATCAATTGTTGGCTATTTATTTATTACTTGACTTTAATCTAGAATTTACTTTTAGCAAGTTTGAGACGAAGCAGAAGCAGCCGTCGGCTCAGTGTGTCAACAATAGCAGCGTAAGCTAGCATTAGCTCACTGCTATCAACGCGCCGCTAAAATTGTCCATTTGCGTTAGCGCTTATAACAAAATCAATCATATTTGGTTAATTTCAGGTCGTGACATGTAAATGGCGTATTGTTGACGGTTTCTGGATGTTTTTAGAGAGTATAATGAGCGAAAAAGAAGACCCTAGATCTGTTTAATCAATTGTTGGCTATTTATTTACTACTTTACTTTAATCTAGAATTTACTTTTAGCATGTTTGAGACGAAGCAGAAGCAGCCGTCGGCTCAGTGTTTTAACAATAGCAGCGTAAGCTAGCATTAGCTCAATGCTATCAATGCGCCGCTAAAATTGTCCATTTGCGTTCGCGCTTATAACAAAATCACTCATATTTGGTTAATTTTCAGGTTGTGACATGTAAATGGCGTATTGTTGACGGTTTCTGGATGTTTTTAGAGAGTATAATGAGCGCAACAGATGACCCTCGATCTGTTGAATCAATTGTTGGCTATTTATTTACTACTTTACTTTAATCTAGAATGTACTTTTAGCAAGTTTGAGACGAAGCAGAAGCAGCCGTCGGCTCAGTGTTTTAACAATAGCAGCGTACACTAGCATTAGCTCACTGCTATCAATGCGCCGCTAAAATTGTCCATTTGCGTTCGCGCTTATAACAAAATCACTCATATTTGGTTAATTTTCAGGTCGTGACATGTAAATGGCGTATTGTTGATGGTTTATGGATGTTTTTAGAGAGTATAATGAGCGCAGCAGAGGACCCTCGATCTGTTGAATCAATTGTTGGCTATTTATTTACTACTTTACTTTAATCTAGAATTTACTTTTAGCAAGTTTGAGACGAAGCAGAAGCAGCCGTCGGCTCAGTGTGTCAACAATAGCAGCGTAAGCTAGCATTAGCTCACTGCTATCAATGCGCCGCTAAAATTGTCCATTTGCGTTAGCGCTTATAACAAAATCACTCATATTTGGTTAATTTTCAGGTTGTGACATGTAAATGGCGTATTGTTGACGGTTTCTGGATGTTTTTAGAGAGTATAATGAGCGCAACAGATGACCCTCGATCTGTTGAATCAATTGTTGGCTATTTATTTACTACTTTACTTTAATCTAGAATGTACTTTTAGCAAGTTTGAGACGAAGCAGAAGCAGCCGTCGGTTCAGTGTGTCAACAATAGCATTGTAAACCAGCATTAGCTCACTGCTATCAATGCGCCGCTATAATAGGCCGTCTGCGTTAGCGCTTATAATAACAATATCACACATATGTTGTTAATTTTCAGGTTGTGACATGTAAATAGCGTATTGTTGGCGGTTTATGGATGTTTTTAGAGAGTATAATGAGCGCAGCAGAGGACCCTCGATCTGTTGAATCAATTGTTGGCTATTTATTCACTACTTTAATCTAGAATTTACTTTTAGCAAGTTTGAGACGAAGCAGAAGCAGCCGTCGGCTCAGTGTGTCAACAATAGCATTGTAAACCAGCATTAGCTCACTGCTATCAATCCGCCGCTATAATAGGCCGTCTGCGTTAGCGCTTATAATAACAATATCACACATATATGGTTAATTTTCAGGTTGTGACATGTAAATGGCGTATTGTTGGCGGTTTATGGATGTTTTTAGAGAGTATAATGAGCGCAACAGAGGACCCTCGATCTGTTGAATCAATTGTTGGCTATTTATTTACAACTTTACTTTTATCTAGAATTTACTTTTAGCAAGTTTGAGACGAAGCAGAAGCAGCCGTCGGTTCAGTGTGTCAACAATAGCACCAGCATTAGCTCACTGCTGTCAATGCGCCGCTATAATAGGCCGTCTGCGTTAGCGCTTATAATAACAATATCACACATATTTTGTTAATTTTCAGGTCGTGACATGTAAATAGCGTATTGTTGGCGGTTTCTGGATGTTTTTAGAGAGTATAATGAGCGCAACAGAGGACCCTCGATCTGTTGAATCAATTGTTGGCTATTTATTTATTACTTGACTTTAATCTAGAATTTACTTTTAGCAAGTTTGAGACGAAGCAGAAGCAGCCGTCGGCTCAGTGTGTCAACAATAGCAGCGTAAGCTAGCATTAGCTCACTGCTATCAACGCGCCGCAAAAATTGTCCATTTGCGTTAGCACTTATAACAAAATCAATCATATTTGGTTAATTTTCAGGTCGTGACATGTAAATGGCGTATTGTTGACGGTTTCTGGATGTTTTTAGAGAGTATAATGAGCGCAACAGAGGACCCTCGATCTGTTGAATCAATTGTTGGCTATTTATTTACTACTTTACTTTAATCTAGAATTTACTTTTAGCATGTTTGAGACGAAGCAGAAGCAGCCGTCGGCTCAGTGTTTTAACAATAGCAGCGTAAGCTAGCATTAGCTCAATGCTATCAATGCGCCGCTAAAATTGTCCATTTGCGTTCGCGCTTATAACAAAATCACTCATATTTGGTTAATTTTCAGGTTGTGACATGTAAATGGCGTATTGTTGACGGTTTCTGGATGTTTTTAGAGAGTATAATGAGCGCAACAGAGGACCCTCGATCTGTTGAATCAATTGTTGGCTATTTATTTACTACTTTACTTTAATCTAGAATGTACTTTTAGCAAGTTTGAGACGAAGCAGAAGCAGCCGTCGGCTCAGTGTTTTAACAATAGCAGCGTAAGCTAGCATTAGCTCACTGCTATCAATGCGCCGCTAAAATTGTCCATTTGCGTTCGCGCTTATAACAAAATCACTCATATTTGGTTAATTTTCAGGTCGTGACATGTAAATGGCGTATTGTTGATGGTTTATGGATGTTTTTAGAGAGTATAATGAGCGCAGCAGAGGACCCTCGATCTGTTGAATCAATTGTTGGCTATTTATTTACTACTTTACTTTAATCTAGAATTTACTTTTAGCAAGTTTGAGACGAAGCAGAAGCAGCCGTCGGCTCAGTGTGTCAACAATAGCAGCGTAAGCTAGCATTAGCTCACTGCTATCAATGCGCCGCTAAAATTGTCCATTTGCGTTAGCGCTTATAACAAAATCACTCATATTTGGTTAATTTTCAGGTTGTGACATGTAAATGGCGTATTGTTGACGGTTTCTGGATGTTTTTAGAGAGTATAATGAGCGCAACAGATGACCCTCGATCTGTTGAATCAATTGTTGGCTATTTATTTACTGCTTTACTTTAATCTAGAATTTACTTTTAGCAAGTTTGAGACGAAACAGAAGCAGCCGTCGGTTCAGTGTGTCAACAATAGCATTGTAAACCAGCATTAGCTCACTGCTATCAATGCGCCGCTATAATAGGCCGTCTGCGTTAGCGCTTATAATAACAATATCACACATATTTTGTTAATTTTCAGGTTGTGACATGTAAATAGCGTATTGTTGGCGGTTTATGGATGTTTTTAGAGAGTATAGTGAGCGCAGCAGAGGACCCTCGATCTGTTGAATCAATTGTTGGCTATTTATTCACTACTTTAATCTAGAATTTACTTTTAGCAAGTTTGAGACGAAGCAGAAGCAGCCGTCGGCTCAGTGTGTCAACAATAGCATTGTAAACCAGCATTAGCTCACTGCTATCAATCCGCCGCTATAATAGGCCGTCTGCGTTAGCGCTTATAATAACAATATCACACATATTTTGTTAATTTTCAGGTCGTGACATGTGAATGGCGTATTGTTGGCGGTTTATGGATGTTTTTAGAGAGTATAATGAGCGCAGCAGAGGACCCTCGATCTGTTGAATCAATTGTTGGCTATTTATTTACTACTTTACTTTTATCTAGAATTTACTTTTAGCAAGTTTGAGACGAAGCAGAAGCAGCCGTAGGCTCAGTGTGTCAACAATAGCAGCGTAAGCTAGCATTAGCTCACTGCTATCAACACGCCGCTAAAATTGTCCATTTGCGTTAGCGCTTATAACAAAATCACACATATTTGGTTAATTTTCAGGTCGTGACATGTAAATGGCGTATTGTTGACGGTTTCTGGATGTTTTTTAGAGAGTATAATAAGCGCAACAGAGGAACCTCGATTTGTTGACTCAATTGTTAGCTAATTATTTACAATTTTGAATGCATAAAAAAAGCCAAGCATATGTGTTCTTGTCTTACAGCACATCTCTTTACAATTTTCGCGTATTTCCATTATGACTGGCCTGATAACATGGTCAGAGTGCAGAAGCGTTACTCCAGTCTCCGAAAATAGCCGAAGGTATTCGGAGCAAAACATTCAAAATGGCTGACTGAATTTTGTGATGTTTAAAAGGTGTTTTCACATACTTTGCGGATTGTAAATACAACTGGATATTCTTTTTATGGATACAATGAAACACAAATAGGCATATAAAGTCAACTTTAGAGATGTCCGATAATGGCTTTTTTGACGATATCCGACATTCGGATATTGTCCAACTCTTAATTACCGATTGCGATTTCAACCGATATCAACCGATACCGATATATACGGTCGTGGAATTAACACAATATTATGCCTAATTTTGTTGTGATGCCCCGCTGGATGCATTAAACAATGTAACAAGGTTTCCCAAAATAAATCAACTCAAGTAATGGAAAAAAATGCCAACATGGTACTGGCATATTTATTATTGAAGTCACAAAGTGCATTATTTTTTTTTAACATGCCTCAAAACAGCAGCTTGGAATTTGGGACATGCTCTCCCTGAGAGAGCATGAGGAGATTGAGGTGGGTGGTGGGTGGGGGGGGGGAGCTAGGGAGTGGGTGGGGGTGTATATTGTAGCATCCCAGAAGAGTTAGTGCTGCAAGGGGTTCTGGGTATTTGTTCTGTTGTGTTTATGTTGTGTTACGGTGCGGATGTTCTCCCGAAATGTGTTTGTCATTCTTGTTTGGTGTGGGTTCACAGTGTGGCGCATATTTGTAACAGTGTTAAAGTTGTTTATACGGCCACCCTCAGTGTGACCTGTATGGCTGTTGACCAAGTATGCTTTGCATTCACTTGTGTGTGTGAAAAGCCGTAGATATTATGTGACCGGGCCGGCATGCAAAGGCAGTGCCTTTAAGGTTTATTGGCGCTCTGTACGTCTCCCTACGTCCGTGTACACAGCAGCATTTTAAAAAGTCATACATTTTACTTTTTGAAAACCGATACCGATAATTTTGAAACCGATACCGATAATTTGCGATATTACATTTTAAAGCATTTATTGGCAGCATGATATTATCGGACATCTCTAGTCAACTTGTTTTTAAGAGTTGGGGGGGTTACCCACATATGCGGTCCTCTCCAAGGTGTCTCATAGTCATTCACATCGACGTCCCACTGGGGTGAGTTTTTCCTTGCCCTTATGTGGGCTCTGTACCGAGGATGTCGTTGTGGCTTGTGCAGCCCTTTGAGACACTTGTGATTTAGGGCTATATAAATAAACATTGATTGATTGATTGATGATTGATTGAAATCTCCTGATTCTTTAATGACCAACACTAGCTTGTGACAGGAGCTGGAGAAAATGCGGTAGTTTATTAATTAATCAATGTTTCTGTGGGGCCCGGTAGCAAATGCGTCACGGACCGGTACCAGTCCCCGGACCGGTGGTTGGGGACCACTGCGCTATGACACAGAGCTACGATTGACGAGCACAGACTGACCTATGTTGGATGGATTTCTTCGATTCTTGTGTGCATAAAGTTTGTCGTGTTAAATTTACATGACGGACCTCTCAAATGCTAACTCGGGAGGATCAGTCCTTATTGTGGCGCGGCTTGACTGATATGTCAAAGTTGAGGACAGGGCCTAAAGAGAGCAGAAAGAAAATGCCACACAGGCGTTGACACAGGGATCAATTCTATTGGCGTGATTTAGCATTTGGACGCTTTGAATAAAAATGAGAGCGCTAGACGGTGGAGCGGTTTGATTAGTCCGATCCTTAAGTCTCCCAAAAGCCTTCAGACCTTCCTTTCTCTCCTCCTTCAGCGCCTAAGAAAAGTTTTCTTTCGCTCTTTTCACAAGTTCCTTCGTAGCCGTTCGCCGACCCCCCCAGTGTTGGTATTACAAAATCCCCTTTCAAAACAACCCATGTCACCTGTCAGCTAAGCCAGGCTGGTTTGCAAGGTCTTTATCCTCCAACACATGCAGCAGCCTCGCAGTCCTGCACATTCAGCGATACATCGACACGACACAGCTCAAATCCCTCACGCACACACGCCCACCCACTCGCACCTTGCTCGCACATGTCTGAGAGTTGTTACTATAGCAGTTTAAAATTCATTACCCGTGTTACCTTTCACTCGCGTCCACACTGGGAGGACGGCAAGGGCGGCCCTCCGGTTTTTGTGAATCTTCTTTATTTGTTATTACCATATTTTTCGGGGTATAAGTCGCTCCGGAGTATAAGTCGCACCGGCCAAAAATGCATAATAAAGAAGGAAAAAAACATATATAAGTCGCATTTTTGGGGAAATGTATTTGATAAAACCCAACACCAAGAATAGACATTTGAAAGGCAATTTAAAATAAATAAAGAATAGTGAACAACAGGCTGAATAAGTGTACGTTATATGAGGCATAAATAACCAACTGAGAACGTGCCTGGTATGTTAACGTAACATATTATGGTAAGAGTCATTCAAATAACTACAACATATAGAACATGCTATACGTTTACCAAACAATCTGTCACTCCTAATCGCTAAATCCCATGAAATCTTATACGTCTAGTCTCTTACGTGAATGAGCTAAATAATATTATTTGATATTTTACGGTAATGTGTTAATAATTTCACACATAAGTCGCTCCTGAGTATAAGTCGCACCCCCGGCCAATCTATGAAAAAAACTGCGACTTATAGTCCGAACAATACGGTATTTATTTTATTCGCGTAACATTCCTGTCACCTGGGAATCGATATTGGTACTTAACGGTACCAATTTTCCATACTTTTGTGTGTGCCAATAAATATTATTTGTTTTTGTGGCAACATTTAAAAATGAGCTAAATATGATAACTGCTGTCCAGTTGTTACATCTTGTTTTATAATCCTTATATTATCAGTTGCAATCACAGACGGCAGTAGTGTATAGTTTAAGGTGTTTTTTTTTTGGTTTTTGTTGCGCCCCAAACAATGTTCATACTGTAAGTAGTTTGATTGTAGCGTGCATTTTAGTTGTAGTTTCTATGAACAGATAAGGAGGTGTGTAAGGGGCGGTATAGCTCGGTTGGTAGAGTGGACGTGCCAGCAACTTGAGGGTTGCAGGTTCGATCCCCGCTTCCGCCATCCTAGTCACTGCCGTTGTGTCCTTGGGCAAGACACTTTACCCACCTGCTCCCAGTGCCACCCACACTGGTTTAAATGTAACTTAGATATTGGGTTTCACTATGTAAAGCCCTTTGAGTCACTAGAGAAAAAGCACTATATAAATATAATTCACTTCACTTGTTGAAATCGCCATGTAGTATATGTGTGTGTATATGTACATATATATATATATATATATATATATATATATATATATATATATATATATATATATATATATATATATATATATATATATATATATATATGTATGTATGTATGTATCTGTTTATATATATATTTTTTTAATTTTATTTCTGACTATTATTATTATTCATGTATTATTTCTTTTTTTGTTTATTTAATTGATGTATTTGTAGATACTACTTTGTTTTTTTGCTGTTTCTTTCTTTTTTGAGGGTGGGGGGTAGGTGGGTGGTATGGTTGGGATATAAACAAAAAATATTTTGACATTTTGGGAAGACAATAGATATATGATGTATGTGAATATGATGTAATGAATAGGAATGTCTGATGCTGGATGTCAATAAAAAAAAGAAAAAAAAGAAATCGCCATGTAGAATCGCTGATGCTAATCAGTAAGCTGTTTACAGCAAATTCAATGTCTATTAGCATCAAGCTAGCGCATTGCTGGAAAAGTGGGGCCTTACTTTACTTACGGTGGCGCATTGAGTCAATTTCTTTGTTGGCATTGAACATTTTAACATTAGCTAGAGCACAGGTGTCAAACTCAAGGCTTAGAGGCCAGATCTGGCCCGACACATAATTTTATATGGCCCGCGAAACCTTGGAAATGTCCGTCAATAAAGTACTTTATCTTTTTTACTAAATGTATTTGTTCTTTACATTTTGACAGCAAAGAAATACAAGTACCGTACTTTCCGGATTGTAGAGCTGTCATTATAAGCCGCACTCATTACATTTTAGAAAAAAAGGAAATGTTCTTCCATATATTAGCCGCACCGGACAGTAAGCCGCAGATATATTTGAAGTGAAGTGAATTATATTTATATAGCACTTTTCTCTTGTGACTCAAAGCGCTTTACATAGTAAAACCCAATATCTAAGTTACGATTAAACCAGTGTGGGTGGCACTGGGAGCAGGTGGGTAAAGTGTCTTGCCCACGGACACAACGGCAGTGACTAGGATGGCGGAAGCTGGGATCGAACCTGGAACCCTCAAATTGCTGGCACGGCCACTCTACCAACCGAGCTATGCCGCCCCATATACGTTGTGAAATAAGTTATTTACACAGAAAGGTTTTTTAAATGTTTATTTGCATACCTTAATTGTTTCCAAACGGAGCCTGTAACACGGCAGTAAAACAGCTGATCAAACAAAATAGAAGTCATCGTCATGCACCCACTAGCTGCGGAAGCTAGCTCTCCAATCAGCTAAGCAGACTCAATAGCTCTACAGTGACGTTTTGGTGAGTTTACTGAGTAATTTGTGAAAATGAAACAACACAAAATAATGTCATTTTAAGTTAATAATACTAACACAGACACTCGTAAACATGCTAGCATATTATCCACGGGAGGGCAACCTCCACACCCTCCTTTTTGGGACCACCCTAATTTTGATAGATTTCACCACCAGGGGTGCAAATGAGGTCTCTATTTTTTGTTCTTTGTAATGTGCTGAAGGCTGTGGACAAACGAGTCACGGACCACAGATGGCCCCTGTGCTGCACTTTGGGCAACCCAGCTGTAGAAGCTAACTGTTAATAGCCACTATAGTCTAGTCTATAGTGTATTTGTTCATCCAAAGGTCACATATGGGGCGAGGGTTGTTTTACGTCAGCACCGGAAGTTGTGAAATCAGCTGTTCACTTGGCGTTTTTTTTTTCCCGGGGATGAATAGCGAAGTACTTCTTTAGCTGCCGTCTTGTTTTATCATATATTGCTCTGCTTTTGCACCTGTCAATTTTCCTTTTGTATGCACATTAAATCAACCAAAAATCCTGACTTTGGAGCAATGTTCACGGACTCGAGTATTTGGCTTTCTATTAGATGCAATGGTTTTCCGTATTGGGACCATGATTTCGGTCCTAACTTGTTCACTGGTCCTCATATGGAAGGTACTTTTCCTCGTTGATGTCTCAAGAATGTTAGACATACAAGAACACACACACACACACACATGCACATATACTGGTAGGCTAGCAGGGCAAATGTCCCTAACGCGGCCAACATGTAAAAAAAACAACAACCCAGGTTTGAGTACCACAAGTCCCGCAGCCGGCCACGCGAGTCCTGGGGTGCCCAACATGCCCAAAACGCACCCAGCATAGTCACAGGGGGAGGGGGGGGAGCAAAAATTCCCCTTCAGGGGACCTTTTGCAGCCGGCCACACGAGTCCAGGGGTGCCCAACATGTCCAAAACGCACCCAGCAAAGTCACACTGTGAGTGGGGAAGAAAAGTTGGGAAAATGGGCAAAAGTCCCGAAAATGATCAAAAATGACACCCAGGTTCGAGTCTCACAAGTCCCGCCGCGTTCCACCCGAGTCCGGGGGTTCCCCCGACATGTCCAAAACGCACCCAGCAAAGTCGCACTGTGAGTGTGGAAGAAAAGTTGGCAAAAGTCCCGAAAATTATCAAAAATGACACCCAGGTTCGAGTCCCACAAGTCCCGCCGCGTTCCACCCGAGTCCGGGGGTGCCCCCGACATGTCCAAAACGCACCCAGCAAAGTCGCACTGTGAGTGTGGAAGAAAAGTTGGCAAAAGTCCCGAAAATGATCAAAAATGACACCCAGGTTCGAGTCCCACAGGTTCCGCCGCGTCACACCCGAGTCTGGGGTTGCCCCCGACATGTCCAAAACCCACCCAGCAAAGTCGCACTGTGAGTGTGGAAGAAAAGTTGGAAAAGTTGGCAAAAGTCCCGAAAATGATCAAAAATGACACCCAGGTTCGAGTCCCACAAGTTCCGCCGCGTTCCACCCGAGTCCGGGGGTGCCTCCGACATGTCCAAAACGCACCCAGCAAAGTCGCACTGTGAGTGTGGAAGAAAAGTTGACAAAAGTCCCGAAAATGATCAAAAATGACACCCAGTTTCGAGTCCCACAGGTCCCGCTGCGTTTCACCCGAGTCCGGGGGTGCCCCCAACATGTCCAAAACCCACCCAGCAAAGTCGCACTGTGAGTGTGGAAGAAAAGTTGGAAAAGTTGGCAAAAGTCCCGAAAATGATCAAAAATGACACCCAGGTTCGAGTCCCACAAGTTCCGCCGCGTTCCACCCGAGTCCGGGGGTGCCTCCGACATGTCCAAAACGCACCCAGCAAAGTCGCACTGTGAGTGTGGAAGAAAAGTTGACAAAAGTCCCGAAAATGATCAAAAATGACACCCAGTTTCGAGTCCCACAGGTCCCGCTGCGTTTCACCCGAGTCCGGGGGTTGCCCCCAACATGTCCAAAACCCACCCAGCAAAGTCGCACTGTGAGTGGGGAAGAAAAGTTGGAAAAGTTGGCAAAAGTCCCCAAAACAAATCCCCTACAGTGATTTTGTAAACAAGTTTCCCTTCAGGGGACCTTTATTTTGGTCCCCATAATGTCAAACGTCCCCTAAAGTGACTTTGTAAACAGAAAGACGTCCCCAATAAGTACCTTTGCCAGAACACGCACACACACACACACTTGCCTCTGCAGGATCCATGCGCATGCACATGCATTGGAGGTGTATGAGCATGAATACAATCACAGTTATTGAGAATTTGATATTGATTTCTGTAAAAAACGTGTGATATACATTGTATGTGCAAGCAATCAACAGCTGTAATGAAGTGTGACTACATAAAAAAGAGGTGTAGGCGATTAGAAGTAGTTTTACTTCTGCTTATCCCTTTTGAGCTCAAGGTGCTTCAGCTACGTAACTGTGTGCACGCAACATATGCTGAGTATGACTATTTATGTATCGCTTTTTTTTATATTTTGAGCCACGGAACTGAAACCCAGAAAATAACTTTCAGACTTAGATTTATTATAGCTTCATTTTTCAGTTTCCTTTTTTTTGATTGTTTTGTACATTTTTGTTTTCTAACTTTTTATTGCCATTTTTTTTAATTGTATTGATTGAGTTGATTAGATTTCATCGCTATAAATCAGGATTCCTGTCGTATAAACGTCATATAAAAAGTTACTCACTATAGTCAGTGTTATTATTAATATTTCAAGGCTGATATTTTAATGCTGGCTTGCTGACGCCAGACTTTGAGCGTCCATCTCTGGAGGGGGAGGAGGAGTTGGGGCATGAAGGCCAAGGGGGGACATGTTTAAAGATGGCCGTAGTGAGGAAGCAGAGGGTGGTCATCCGGCCGTGTCACGTAGTGTCAGTCCTTCGTGCCCCGAGCAGCCGCCGCGCATTAACCCGCTGACAGTGAGGACTGGTCAAACCCCCCCCACACACCCCCAAATCCCTCTCCCTCATCCCCCGACAACCTCACAGGTCACGGGGTCAATCAGGTCTGTCTTCGGCCTTCCAATCAAGATGGACGCACATGTGGTGACTGATCCCTTAATCAAAGAGTCAGCGATGCATCTTGTGTCACACACACACACACACACATGCACACCCACCCACACATAAGCACACACATACTAATGGATTTATCAGGCCTTCATTTTAAATGACAGACTTGTAAGTTTTTCGCATTAGTGTGACTATAATGACATTTTTTTTTTTTTTTTTTTAAACAACAATGGCGTTTATGACTAATGAGACACACTGCAGCTTTCTATACTCTCAAAAGTCAAATAATAGAAATCACAGTTTTTATTTCCCCTCATATCATTACTTTACATGTTAGTGGGAAGAAACAATAATAATATTCTACGATGAAATGCCCAATAATGAAAACTCTTCCAATGTGTTTTTTAATGTGTGTGAGTGAAGTCCAAGCAAGTCAGCGGACACTTCATTAGGTACTCATGCAGGTCCGACACAGTGTATATAAAGTAAGTAATAATATCATATATTCCAGGGGTGTCCAAACTGCCAAGTGTTGCTCGCCGTCGGCTTCAATTTAGCTCGATTGGCCCGCGAGACACAAGTTCAATAAGCAATTTTGCCGGGAGTGGTGAATTCAAACATAGACAGCAGCCTGATTTTGTCAGCAATGAAAGTAACTCCATCATTAATTGAACTTACAAGGGAATTCAGCACAGCATTTACTTCTTTGACTCAATCCAAACAACCTTCCCTAGTCATGGTGCAGGAAAAAAAAATCAACCAGCACAAAAATTCAACAAGCATGGTCACAAATAACACAACCTGCTAATTTAACTTTGTGGATTATGTACTCCGCCTTCCACCCGATTGTAGCTGAGATAGGCTCCAGCGCTCCCCGTGACCCCAAAAGGGAATAAGCGGTTGAAAATGGATGGATGGATGGATATTATAAAAAGCATCCAATCCCCATGAACACATTTAAATCCATTACAAGGGATAATGGGGAAAATTCTCCACACTTATCCATGTTTGGTGCATTTTAGCTGTTTGATATTTTTGATTGGTTAAAAAAACTTAAGGAGGTTGTCACGGAAGTAAGCAAGCTAGGAGTTGAACTTTCACATACTCTTAATAACTCATTATAATAATTATTAATTATATATCCATTATATTATTGTAATGATATGTACTCATGTATATGAGCAAAGTAACTATATATATAGCTATATATACATATATGTACTCATATATATCAAGCACAATAACTATGTATGTATACATATATATATATGTGTATATATATATATATATATATATATATATATATATATATATATATATATATATATATATATATATATATATATATGTATATATATATATAAACACATATGTATATATATGTGTGTGTGTGTATATATATATATATATATGTGTGTGTGTGTGTATATATATATATATATATATATATATATATATATATATATATATATATATATATATATATATATATATATATATATATATATGTGTATATATATGTATATGTATGTATATATATATATATATATATATATAAATATATATATATATATATATCAATCAATCAATCAATCAATGGTTATTTATATAGCCCTAAATCACAAGTGTCTCAAAGGGCTGCACAAGCCACAACGACATCCTCGGTATAGCCCACATAAGGGCAAGGAAAAACTCACCCCAGTGGGACGTCGATGTGAATGACTATGAGAAACCTTGGAGAGGACCGCATATGTGGGTAACCCCCCCTAGGGAGACCGAATGCAATGTCGAGTGGGTCTAACATAATATTGTGAGAGTCCAGTCCAAAGTGGATCCAGCATAACAGTAAGAGTCCAGTCCACAGTGGGGGCAGCAGGAAACCATCCCGAGCGGAGACGGGTCAGCAGCGCAGAGATGTTCCCAACCGATATACAGGCGAGCGTTCCACCCCGGGTCCCGACCCCGGGTCCCGACCCCGGACAGCCAGCACCCCATCCATGGCCACCGGGTCTGTGTGTCTCCCCTTCCACAAGGGATAGGGGGGAGCAGAGGAGAAAAGAAAAGAAACGGCAGATCAACTGGTCTAAAAAAAGGGGGGCTATTCAAAGGCTAGAGTATACAAATGAGTTTTGAGATGGGACTTAAATGTTTCTACTGAGGTAGCATCTCTAACTGTTACCGGGAGGGCATTCCATAGTGCTGGAGCCCGAATAGAAAACGCTCTACAGCCCGCAGACTTTTTTTGGGCTCTGGGAATCACTAATAAGCCGGAGTTCTTTGAACGCAGATTTCTTGCCGGGACATATGGTACAATACAATCGGCAAGATAGGCTGGAGCTAGACCGTGTAGTATTTTATACGTAAGTAGTAAAACCTTAAAGTCGCATCTTAAGTGCACAGGAAGCCAGTGCAGGTGAGCCAGTATAGGCGTAATACGATCAAACTTTCTTGTTCTTGTCAAAAGTCTAGCAGCCGCATTTTGTACCAACTGTAATCTTTTAATGCTAGACATAGGGAGACCCGAAAATAATACGTTACAGTAATCGAGACGAGACGTAACGAACGCATGAATAATGATCTCAGCGTCGCTAGTGGACAAAATGGAACGAATTTTAGCGATATTACGGAGATGAAAGATGGCCGTTTTAGTAACACTCTTAATGTGTGACTCAAAGGAGAGAGTTGGGTCGAAGATAATACCCAGATTCTTTACTGAGTCGCTTTGTGTAATTGTTTGGTTGTCAAATGTTAAGGTGGTATTATCAAATAAATGTCGGTGTTTAGCAGGACCGATAATCAGCATTTCCGTTTCCTTGGCGTTGAGTTGCAAGAAGTTAGCGGACATCCATTGTTTAATTTCATTAAGACACGCCTCCAGCTGACTACAATCCGGCGTGTTGGTCAGCTTTAGGGGCATGTAGAGTTGGGTGTCATCAGCATAGCAATGAAAGCTAACACCGTATTTGCGTATGATGTCGCCTAGCGGCAACATGTAAATACTAAAGAGTGCAGGGCCAAGAACCGAACCTTGGGGGACTCCGCACGTTACCTTAACATAGTCCGAGGTCACATTGTTATGGGAGACGCACTACATCCTGTCAGTAAGATAAGAGTTAAACCACGACAAGGCTAAATCTGACATACCAATACGTGTTTTGATACGCTCTAATAAAATGTTATGATCGACGGTATCGAAAGCAGCGCTAAGATCAAGAAGCAGCAACATAGATGACGCATCAGAATCCATCGTTAGCAGTAGATCATTAGTCATTTTTGCGAGGGCTGTCTCCGTAGAGTGATTTGCCCTGAAACCGGATTGAAAAGGTTCACAGAGATTGTTAGACATTAAGTGTTCATTTAGCTGCTGTGCGACAATTTTTTCGAGGATTTTCGAGATAAACGGAAGGTGGGACACCGGCCGGTAGTTTACCATGAGGTCAGGATCGAGGTTAGGTCTTTTGAGCAAAGGATGAATAACCGCTTTTTTGAATGCTAGTGGAACAGTGCCAGAGGAAAGTGATAAGTTTATAATATTTAGCACTGATGGACCTAATAATACAAAAAGCTCCTTAATAAGTTTCCCAGGAAATGGGTCAAGTAGACATGTTGTTTGTTTTGTCCCATTGACACATCTTAACAATTCCTCTAGTGTTATTTCATCAAAGAGAGAGAAACTATTTTGGAGGGCGGTATCCTTCGTAGATACAGTCGTATCTGTGTTAATAGAACCCAGTTGTAGCTGC